>NC_054712.1:3547570-3615070 GCF_016097555.1 Gigantopelta aegis | reverse complement strand
TGCTCCGTAAGGCTCAATGGGTAGGTGTAAACCACTTGCACCAACCAGTGATCCATAACTGGTTCAACAAAGGCCATGGTTTGTGCTATCCTGCCTGTGGGAAGCGTAAATAAAAGATCCCTTGCTGCCAATCGGAAGAGTAGCCCATGTAGTGGCGACAGCGGGTTTCCTCTCAAAATCTGTGTGGTCCTTAACCATATGTCTGACGCCATATAACCGTAAATAAAATGTGTTGAGTGCGTCGTTAAATAAAACACTTCTTTCTTTCTTTCCTACATTTTGTATACAGCTTACAGATATGTGTGTGTGCTGTAATAGGGTATCTCGCTATCCATTTTGCACAGTCAGAAGCTCAATAAACAGACATAATGACCCACATGGTTAAAAATATCTTGGTTCAAATCAAAGTGTTACATCCCACTAGAAGGCCAAGTGAGGTGTAACACCTCAACATCATACAATGACATCACTGATTGAGGTGGGCAGGATGTAGTCCAGTGGTCAAATGTTCATTTGATGCACAGTTGGTCTGAGATCGATCCCCTTCGGTGTGCACATTGGGCTATTTCTCCTTCCAGCCAGACTGGTATATCAAAGGCTGTGGTATGAGCTATCCTGTCTATGGGATGGTGCATATAAAAGATCCCTTGCTACTAATGGAAAAAGGTTGTGGATTTCCTCTCTAGGACTACCATATATATCAGAATTACCAAATGTTTGACATTCAATAGCCGATGATTAATAAATCAATGTGCTCTAGTGGTGTTGTTAAAGGTCCACAATCATGGCACATTATTAATACACAGTATATAAAACAAATACATAAACATTACAGTATTAAAAATAAAAAAAAAAAAATACCATCCCAGTTATTAATAAAGTGACTTTTTGTCAAACGCTTGGGGAAAACCCCCACTGCTCAGTCAATTTGACCCGCATCAGACCTGTGACGTAGCATCAGGCATTCTGTTAGTAGGTCAACATGACAACAGCAAAGAATGATTTTGGTCTTAACACATTTGTACATCTACTCTAATGGTACCTCGATTGGTGAGGAAATGGTATATAAGCACGTTAACCAAGTCACCTACCTGTGAACAGCAGGACACAAGTTCATTCCTGACTTTTGAAAGTGGGATATTAACATTTGACTGTAATAAAAATATGTGTAATAAATAACATTATTTTATTGATTAATATCACATAAAATAGGGATCTGAATTTATTGTCTTAGACAGATCAGTATGATGCAATGCAGGTATGAACACATGCAAATAATAATATGATTTATCTCGCTACCTACACCCGTTACTACAGGTGTTGTTCATTGTTTGTTAAGTTTTCAAAGAGGCGCGATTATTTCATAACACTTTCTGTGGTGTCCTAATTACTGGGAAACTGCCGTCATTGTAAAAAGATGACCACTGGCACACAGTAGGTATGATCACATGCCTGTGTAGACAGTATAGGGGCAAGATCGCGCGCCAGTGTAGAAGTATAGGGGCAAGATCGCGTGTCGGTGTAGACTGTATAGGGGCAAGATCGCGCGTCGGTGTAGACAGAGCTAATTACTGCATGAAAGGTTCCTTTGTTCTTGAATTTACATCCGAAGTCTGGAATAGAAAGCATCCGGTGGCTACAAATGTTCCTAATAAATTAACGGTAGCTGAATGGGACTTGAAAAACTGTGCTGGTTATAGATGCTGGTTATTACAATCAAATGTTAATATTCCACTTTCAAAAGTCGAGACTGAACTTGTGTCCTGCTGTTCACAGGTAGGTGACTAGGTTAACGTGCTTATATACCACTTCCTCACCAATCGAGATACCATTAGAGTAGATGTACAAATGTGATAAGAACAAAATGTCCAAACTAACGTCTGTTAAGAATCAGCTGGTTTTTTAAAAATCATTCTCTGCTGTTGGCATGTTGACCTACTAACAGAACGCCTGATGCTACGTCACAGGTCTTATGCAGGTCAAATCGACTGAGCAGTGGGTTTTTTCCCCAAGCATTTTACAAAAAGTCACTTTAACTGGGATGGTATTTTTGTTTTTAATTTTTAATACTGTAATGTTTATGTATTTGTTTTATATACTGTGTATTATTA
This sequence comes from Gigantopelta aegis, assembly GCF_016097555.1. NCBI lineage: Eukaryota > Metazoa > Mollusca > Gastropoda > Neomphalida > Peltospiridae > Gigantopelta > Gigantopelta aegis. The sequence continues at coordinate 3,612,959 of NC_054712.1, read as the reverse complement.
ATGTGCCATAAGCGTGGAACTTTAATGTGTAATTATAATACAGGATCAGGGCTCGAAATAACTGTGGCCTGTGAGAGCTAACAGGTGAAATACTTCAAACAGAAATTCACCTGCAAAAAACACCCAAAATATCACAGGTCACTTTTGGTTTGTATGATTATCTCATCTCATAATTCTTTTATATTTTACTTCTATAATGCTCTACAATACATCTCAGAGGTCAAAGCGTTTCACACACCAGTCTAAATAAACCCTTACCTCATCCTATGTTTTTTTTTTCCCAACTGGCTATATTTTTTTCTTAACAGGACATGTCTTTTGACCAGCTATTTAAAAAAAAAACAAGACCACCCCCCCCACCCCCCCAGTTTGTTTTGTTTAATGACATCACCAGAGCACATGCATTTACTAATCATCGGCTATTGGATGTCAAACATTATTAATATTATTTACGTGTGTTGTGCATTGAACAATTAGTGAGTCGACGGGAGAATATCTTTGACAAGTGTGACGTGCATGAATTTCACGTGCTGACCGACTGTGCTCTCAATATGGGCGATACTTCTGACAACTGGAGAGGAAGGATTGGGTGTTTTCAGCTACATTTTTCCATCAATAGCAAAGAATCTTTTATATGCACCATCTCAGACAGAATAGCACATACTGTGGCCTTTGCGGTCACCTGCCTTAAACGGCCACCTTTTTTCCTCCCAAACGATTTATAATGTAAATGCACCTGTAATAAGCGGTCACCTGTCTAACGTGGCCAGCGGCCACCTAAATCGGATCCCAAATCACTAAAATAAGCGGCCACAGTAAAGTTTTACTATTATATAAAAGGGATATTTAAAAAACAAACAGCGATAAGGTGCAGCAAATAACCGATCTTCACACCTCCAGGAATACTAGTACCCATTCAGTCCCGACATCTCGATAGTGTATCAATTAAGAAAGTATGACTCTGGCATGCATCTAATTGCCTCTGGGAAGGCTACGCTTGACATTTGTTGATTCACTTACTATAACAATACACCGCATGAAGTAGGAATTAAATAATTAAATGGAGAAAGAAAACAAACTTGTTGAGAACATTAATTTAATACATTCCATTTGCATTATTTCTGAAGGAAATGACATGTCAAAAGTTGATTTATAGTCACCTGTGAAGCACACACCCGTTGATTAGCAGTACAGACTGTAAAACAAGAAACAACAACAAATGTTTTAAAGACTATATATGTGGCAACCTGTACTCAGTGGCCACCTGTCTTAAGTGGCCACTTTTATCTAATCCCTTGTGTGACCGCTCCAGCAGGTTTGACTGTATTATGAAATAAAATAAAATTTAACCTAGTACAAATATTAGATCAGAAACACATTTAATATACAGTCACTAATATTTTATGCAGAAAAATATAGTTGATATGTAATTACAATCATTAAAAAGTCTCTGTTAGTCGATAACATCTTAAAATTGCAGCAAACTCAGGAATATCCCTTTAATGGGTAATTATAATCCAGTATATATTGAAATTACACATGTACATTGTAGCACCAAGCGAGACTCACCCAACAGATCAGCAGGGATCCGGTACTAATACATGCATCTCGTGTCCAGATGTTTCAGTCACATGAGAGAACTCCTGACACAACACCTGTTGCTATACCGTTCATTGTAACTCAATACATATGTATGCATCTGGGTCTGTGCTTATAAAACGTTTAGTTTAGACTCAACCTCTAATGACGTCACACGCATACAATTTGTATGGCGTTGCTATGATGTTACTGTCTCAGACTCTATTAGTCTTGAGTTTAGACTCTAAACGTTTTATGAGCGCCAAGTCAGGTTAAAATTTAGCTCTGCATTTTTCACCTTGTAGACACTTAACATACATTTAAAAAAAAAAAGTATAGAGGCTTATTAATCTAATGTGCCCCCCCCCCCCCCCCCATAATTAGGTTTGGTTACACTGAATTTGTATAAATACAATTAAAAATAAAGAACAGTAATTACTTACTTAATATACCTTTGTTCCAAACAGTTAAAATATGTATTTAAGACCATGGCTTAAATCCAAGAATTCCCGGTACTAAACAACCATTAGGACGACATGAAATACATTAAAAAATATATATATTTTAAATAAAAAAAATGTAAGTACATGGATGCTGTAATTTTAAATGAATTAAAATAAATGCTCGGTTAATTAACAGAAAATCTATCTACTGTTCCCATGCAGTCTCTATGTTTATTAATTATAAAATTATTCATAAGAAATGCACATACCCATCATGGAAAAATACACTTGTGTTGTTATTATTAATAGTAAGTATGTTTTAAATTTAATTAAGAGAATTGTATATTATTTATTTTATGTTCATCTAGTTATGAAAGAAAAATATTATCTACAAACTTATGTGTGAACAACTTTGCTGATTCAGTTTGCAAATTTTAATATTTTGTTTCATACCCCAATGAATGTAAATGGCAATCCTTAAACATATTCATTGTACAAGTAGCAATTTAGAATGTACTAATACTTGCAAAATGACCTTGTGCATCAATTATTTTATTTTTTTCTAATTCACCATGGTAGTTACAACAGTGCCACCAATACCAGAAATAATGTCACACTGCCTCACCTAATGATATTGTGTATGTACACCATGACATTTTGAGTCCAAATGCAATCATAACATGTGAAAAATGTAGCATTGTAATGCCTCCATTTTTATACTCTTAATTGTACCAATATTTCTCATTTAAGCCTTTCTGGTTTGTTCTGCCATATAGAAGTATACAACATTGTATTTATTTGTTTTGTTATTGCTTCGGATGGATTTGGTAAGGGAATAAGCAAATGAGTTATTTTTGGTACTATTAAAGTTTTAACAACAACAATTCAACCCAAGACAGTCAACTTTCTTGATGACCATTGTTTTATTAATTTTTTTCATTTGAAGTAATTTATTTTCAAAATTATTTGTACTAATTTGTTCAATACTAACAAAAAAATCATAACCCCAATGGATTAAAAGTTTTCTTCGTCCCAAGTTAGTTTCCATTTTGAATGATGAAATACATGAACATCTCTGGAAAACTTTTTACTACCAATCCAAATAATTTTAGTTTTTGAATAGTTAATTTTCAAACCAGAAACATTAGCATATTGGTCTAATATTCTTAGAGTCATGTCCAGAGATTTGTGAGATCCATCCAAAATGAAGGTTGTATTATCTATATACTGAGATATTATATATTCTTCACCTTCTATGTTAATATGTTTAATTTCTTTGGAATTCCTTATTAATGTTGCTAGTACCTCAGCACACATTATAAAACATATAGGGGAGAAAGGATCACCTTGTCTACAGCATCTTTCTAATTTAAAGCTTTCAGATAAAAAAAACATTTTGCATTACTCTAGATTCTGAATTTTAATAAAATATTTGCACCCATTGTTTTATGAACATTTTAAAATTAAAAAGATCTAAAGTTTGTTTAATAAATTTAAAACTCAACAAAAAGCAACAAGCCAGGAATTTTGTATAATTCAGTAATTGCATAATATTGTAAATTAGTCACCTGTTTTCACCTATGCATCAGCCTTTAATGAAACCTGTTTGGTCTTTTGCAATGCACCCAGAAGCTATTTTGTAAATACAGATTAATAATACTATTGGCCTCCAATTTTTTAACCAGTGTTTTGATTTTTCTGGTTTTGGTATTCAAGGTTTTCATCAAGTTTGTAAAGTACCTATAAGACTGGGAAGTTTACATGTGTAAATGGTACTGGTTTGCATACATACAATCAATAAATGTTTATACATGCGGTTTTCTAAACGTGTACACAGAAAGTACTTCAAAAGACATAATGTGTTTATTTGTATGCATGGTCAGCAATTATAGCAAATAGATGGATTTTCTTGTAGAGAAATCACGCATTTCAGTTTTAGTGAAATGATGGTTTATCAAACATTGTCATAAGTGCATGTTTAAGAAGATTTATGAAAATTTACAGGTAGACATTCTCATTATACATAATAATTATTATCAGATGTATCGCCCATTAATACTATATAGTACTTAAATTTATTCCATATAACAAATAGTGTACACTGCTATACCATAGGTGTCGGAAGATGCCAGCAACATGAGATGTTAGCAATACCAGTATATTAAAATCGGCTTTCATCAGGGAGGGGAAGAGATGCTTTCTCAGTTGCAGCTTCTGATTTATGATGCCTCTAAATCCATCCCTTCGTCTTATTGACTGTTGAGTTGCAACATAAAGTTGTCAATTTGATAATAAATAAAGCTCATTTACAAGTTTTGTCATTGCTGTTTAAGAACAGCAATGACAAAACTTTCTTGGAATTACTTCTACATAAAAAAAACAAAAAAACCTTTAAAAAATCATTAATATCAAATATTAATTGAAACCAATACAAATCTTGAAATATTACTATTCAAGTGTACAGTCATTATAAACATTAATAAAATGTGTACTCTTTGACCCTTGGACCCTTAATTCTGCAATTAGGGTTTTATAGCTCATGGATCAGTTAATTTGCATAAATGGATAGTGATACAGGCATTTGTGTTATATAATTTGAATTCATAACATAATATTATTATCATGAAATATGAGGATTATATACTAAAAGGTAAAAGTTATTGTGACACACAAAAGACAAAGATAATTGATGATAACTTTTTACTGCCGTGTATGAAACATTATAACATTGAAAGAGAAATGTCCAAAGGTATGGAAATGAGCAATAGTCCATGAAAAGGGTGCACCTACCATATGCAAATCAGCCACATCACTAGAGTGGGTCCAGAGCGAAGTTCACACAGTCAATAACGAGTGTGTCCACCTTGAGCATTGATATAGGCCTGGCACCATTGTCTCATTGAGGCCACTAAACACTGGAGAAAGTTCCTTGGAATGCCATTACAGTCTGAGGAAGGATCAGCCGGAGTTCCTGTTTTGCAGATGTGTGGTTCGGATCCATGTGTCTTGGCAAGGGGTTGTCACGGGTGGTCGGCCACTACTGGGATGGTCCCTGACCTGGTTGTTTTGTTGATATCGTTGCCATAAGTGCCATATGGTATTTCTGTGGACGTTGAATTGACGTGCCCTGTCACGCTGCGAGGTCCCTGATTCATGCATCCCTGTGACTCGCCATCTGTCATTTTCACTGAGGCGTGGCCTGACAAAATTGCATCAAACAGTTCACTAATGGTGTTTTTCTGACTTCTGGGCTTCTGAAGGCTGCACAGAGTGGCAATGATTTGCAACTGAATATCTGGCCTTTTATGGTGAACACTGGACAGGATTTCTCCCAAATATTCCATGTCTCTTGCACAAAGCATGCAATCGCTGCAACAACTGCTTGGTTGCATTTCTTCGAGCTGTTTCATGCACATTTTCTTTGGTTTACATCCATAAATCCATTCACAAATTTATTACTCCAAACAATTCATGTCACAGTAACTTTTGCCTTTTAGTATATAATCTCCATCATGTAGAGCTGATTTTACAAAGCTTGTTTTTGATACAGTGGGTGGTCTAAACTGGTTTCACTGGGAACCAATGAAATATGCCAGTTTAGACAGAGTTTGTCCAGAGTTACGGTTCTTACGATATAGTGATCAGAAAATACCAATGTAAATAAAACGTCCTATTCACAAAACGTTTGGACTGTGTTAGACATCTGTGAAAGTAAGACTCAGAAATGCTACCTACATGTTCACCCGTTACAACAGGTGTGGTTCGTTGCTTATCAAAGAGGTGCGATTATTTCATAACACTTTGATGTCCTAATAACTCAGTAGAGGTAAGATCGCATGCCAATGTAGACAGAGCTAATTACCTCATAAACTTTTCTTTTGTTCTTGAAATTTCCATCTGAAATCTGGAATAGACAGCATCCGGTTTAGGCAGAGTTTTATTCATAATAAATTAACCATTCGTGGGAATGGGACTTTCAAACTGTGCTGGTTTACACAGAAATCCGGCTTAGACAAAGTCCACTGTACATGCATGTAACTACTGGTACATGTACATGTGTTTACAACGATTAAAGACCTGTATTTAAGAAAACAGGTTTTGTAAATTCAGCCTGTAATGTATAACAATGATAACAATATTAACACACATGAGAATTAATTATTAAAGATGAGATGCAATAAAATGGTTATTTAAAAAAATTAAAACATATGCATTTATATAATTTTATATTTTAGAACTTCAATACATGCATGGATAATAATTATATTATTATAACTTTGAGGTAGGGGTTGTGGTACTGGTATTTATGGGTCATAGTTTGGTTCATATATCGTACATAGTGTTTTAAAACAAAAACGTTAACATGATCGCCAATAGGACTTTATTTGGTATAATACACCCAAAAGGCGCTCAATGACGGATAATGACGGATAATGCCGATAATTGTCGAAGTATCATCAAGGGGAAATAACTATGACAGGAAAAATGGCTGCGTCCATAGTGCACCAGTTGATTCAAGATAAAACGGTGAATTCAATGGGACTGATTGGCGTACGAAACTGGGAGGGAGGAGACTTATGCGTCTCTTGACTTTTCTGCAAGAGTTTCTCCATAATAAATGTGTATAATCAGGGCTCGAAATAGAATGCAAAATATGGCCTGCTGTTACCATCGACGTCCCAAACTGCGTTCACGTAACGAAAACATGAATAGGCCTTATAGGGCCTACGATATTTACGGAACTACTGTTTAATTGTTTTTACATTTTTCTGCTACGATATGTGAAACAAAATAAATTGCAATAGGTTAACGTGAAAAATCAACAATGTGGTCGTAAAACGATCCATTCTAGTAAACAGTAGTGAAGCACTCTCCAGTAAACAGTAGTTCATCAAGATAAACGTCTCCGGCACGATATTTAATAATTTATTATTGTGATGTTTATTGCTGTGCCGTAACGTTTATCCATTGGATCGAATTTTCCATTTGCAATCACGATTTAATAAAATCAGGCATATGTGCTTTATTTAAGAGCCTCAACACGTACAACAACATATTTTAATAAATTTTAGACAAAAATATTAAGTACAATACCTTTGGTAACCTTTCCAGGATTAGATGTTTGAAGATGACACATTTAAACATTTGAAAACTATTTTTATCCTGGCACATCGAAAATGCGGAATGAAAATTTTGCGGAACGAGAATTATTCGTATCAAGCATTTTACGTAAAAAGAAATATTGCGGAACTGAATGGAATTGATTATTAAATTTATTTATTTTGTTATTTTTGTTTCTACATATGTGCTTTGTGTGGGTTGCATTATAAGCATTGTTAATAATATTGTCACATTAAAGTTTTGGGGTGTATTATTATTTTTTATTATTATTAAAAAAATAATGATTGTTAGTACAGGTCATTACTTATTTTAAGGCCTTCATTTATTTACTTTTTTCCAAAATTATTATTTCCTTTAGTAATTGTTTTTAAATATTATTATTACAGGCCATTGCTTACATGTGTTTCAAAGGTTTTTTTTCTTTTTTTTCTCTTCTTTTTTGTTTTAATTTCATTTCTTTTTTTTAGCTATAATTACTGGTCATTAGTTATTTTAGGAGTTTTATTCAGTTAAATTTAATTGTTATTATTAATTTATTATCAATTAATTGATTTTTAAACAATATTATTCATTAATTAAGTTTATTTATTTATTATTATAAAACGTGATATTCCATTAAATATCGTGGAATAAACTCGTGAACCCGAGACGAATAATAATAAAAATAATCCGATTCCACCAACAGTTTTCAATCACGTTTTAAATATGCTCACAATGGCCGGCGGGAATATTCGAGATTTTGTTCGTAACTGAAAATTGGATTAATGCAGGATTACTATTTGGACAAACTGTCTATTTATGCGTAAAACGTGACTCGGGAAGTTTTCTTTATACAGTAAGTGTTTATATTTATTGGTACATCTCATATTTCGCCACGAAATAATTAATTCCATGGTTGTATCGATTCCGCCTGAAATCTGGGCGGAAACTGCACGCTTGTTTTTGCTGTTCAAGTTGTAAACATCGGGTCCAATAAATGTCAAAATGTTAAAAAAAGGACCGTAGATGTTTACCTTGGTGAACTACAGTAAACAGGTGCAGCGTTTCTAACTGTTCACATGCATGCGTATTCAAAAAGTGTCGTACAGCGCATGTGCGGTTTGGCATTTTCCATTTTTAAGGCCACTATATGAAAAATATATGTTTCTTACACATGGACAGTTGATGAACATGTTTATTAATTTTTTAAAAAGGAAATGTTCAGTTTGTCAAGTGTTCTTTCTGGTCCGGTCTGCGTTTTACCAACACACATCGCTAACACTTGATGTCAATACTGATAGGCATTACGTTCATACCAGTTTGTAAAATGTAATTTTTTTAATGAATTGATTCTTAATTAAAACAATTTATACACTCAAAATTATTTACAATTGTTATGATGGATTATGAATACTATTCACTGTGTGACTATGTACAGTAGAGGCACAAAAATGTAGCATATATTTTTCAGATCGAATATAATAATTGAAAACAAATTCTAACAATAGTGGGGCTTAAAAATCATAAAAATTAAATGATTTGACCTTGTTGATCTGGCACGTGTGACACACACCAAATGTTAATTCATCTTCCTCCATTTTAAGTCAATTCCTACAAGTCATGTGGACCCGATATTGGTAATTTAAGGAATAAACAAAAACGACTTAGTAAAATTAATGATTTTAGGGGTTTGTAAAGTTTTGTATTTAGATACTTATTTGTCTGAACTTTATTGGTAATGAAAATGTTCCTGAACTGTGAAGAAAAACCTCACAAATGACTGACTAGCAGACGACAACAAATCGGATGTTGATTGCGTGAACCATTCATGAGAAAACAAAATGAACGGAGTTACAAACATAATGCAGTTAGGGATGTTGACAATAAAAAATGTTGAAGTAGCAAGCCAAAAAGAAATAATTTTAATATGGCCTGCTAAAGAAAAATATGGCCTGCTGGAAATAAGACAGCATGGATTTTGGCTAAAACATTTTCATTATGGCTAATAAAAATCTCATTTGGCTAATTTTTTGGCTACAGGTAATTTTGATCATGGTGAGCCCTGATATTTGTATCTTGAATTTTTTTTTCATGTGCTAGATCTAAAAAAAATGCAACTGCTTTTGCTTTTTACAAGCCGCTATTTTGAGCCCTGTTATTTTAAAAAAGATTACTTTAATTTTTATGTTACGATTAGGCCTATAGTACAGTGACATATCAATGTCCTAAACTGCTTTTGGCTAAAAAAAACCCAAACAGGAATACAATACTTATGGAGAGAATGTATATTTTCCTGTTACTGTACATGAAATAAAATATATTCCAATCAGTTATTGAAAGAAGCCAACAACACCCATGCCGTAAAATGAATCCATTCTAGTGTCCGATCATCTAGTAAAGAGGAAAGAGTGTTACAATCTTACACTGTTATTTTGTAACTGTTAGTTTAGTGGAGAATATGTTGAGAGTGCTTAAACACTTCCATTAAAAACAAAGAATAAATCCTTGAGAATTTGGAATGTTGTCTAAAATTTTGTAATCGCCGACTAGAAGAATACTGTCTTAGCACTCGGTAGACAAAAAGCGCTGACTTCACTTGTCAAATGCTGTACCGTTCTCTGTATTAAGACAGTGGTGGGTGGGTGTAGGGAGAGAATTGTTTTTTATGTATCTACATGTGGTAAAGTGTATTGTTAAAGTGTTTTCTTTACAGGGCGGGATGTAGCACAGTGATACAGCGCTCGCTCAATGCGCTGTCGGTATGGGATCGATCCGCGTCAGTGGACCTATTGGGCTATTTCTCGCTTCAGCCAGTGCACCACGACTGGTTTATCAAAGGCCATGGTATGTACTACCCTGTCTGTGGGATCATGGTGCATATAAAAGATCCCTTGCTGCTAATTAAAAAGAGTAGCCCATGAAGTGGCGACAGCAGGTTTCCTCTCTCAATATCTGTGTGGTCCTTAACCATATGTCTGATGCCATATTTAACCGTAAATAAAATGTGTTGAGTGTGTCGTTAAATAAAACATTTCTTTCTTTCTTGACTTGTAGATTCTGAAGTAAATGCATCTCGGTGTGAATCCATTGTGGAATATGATGTTGACGAGCTGTAATTTGCACAAACGATGCTGCAGAATGTGACATTTACACAGCAGATGATTGACTGCCTAGCCAGCTGCTGTCCGCGGTGTGCCGAGGCTATGGGCTGGCTGTGTCAGCTGCCGTTTCAAATGTACTGGTTCATCAGTGTGAGGAAGTGGGCGAGGGCGGTCCTCCTGCTCGTCCTACTGTTGCTGTACTGTGAGTTCCTGCACTACTTCGTGGTGCTCCTGCAGTGCTCCTGGCCGCAGCTGGCCAACAGTGGTGTGTCCCAACAGCTGGGCCTGGGCAAGGAGCATAAGCCTCTCAAAGTCATGGTCATAGCTGATCTCCATCTGCTTGGGTGGAGGGAAGGCCACTGGTTTGACAAAGTTCGCAGGTGTGTTTTCTAACTTGATTGCATTTTGTAGTTGTGTATACTAGTACATCAGGGCTTGCTCTGCCACTGACCAGTTGCAAATTTGAAGAACAATTTGCGAAAAAAAGGTGTGATAATTGATATTTTGATGGAAAATAACAATGTGTTTTGCATTTTGTAGATAATTTGGCAAACTTTTCTTATCACCCAAAGCTAGCCCTGTATATACTGACTTCCAAAAGAAACTTTATTAGGCCCTAATCTTGCTGGCTAAATGAGCGGTTTTTTTTTGCCGAATGTCAGCTCAAGTCGCCGAGTTATTAGCAGTAGTGAGAAGTCGAAGTCACCATAATATTCTGGACCTAATCTGATTTCAAAAATAAAATCCCACAACAGACGTCAAGACCTCGACATGTTTATTGTCATTGCTCACTTGTCGCCGTATGTTGGACAGTGGTTACACTTTTGTGCCAGACTATCCTTGAGTAATTGTGAACTGGGCCTATTAATGGGAAATGGTTTCTGTGCAGGCGCACTGTAATGTATGATTGATTTGATGAAGTAATGTTTTACCATGTCCAATTTATTATCAAAATCAACCAACAAATGTTAATGCTTATGCCAGTTTCTGTTGTGAAGAGATTAAATACATATTGTAGTCTTAATGTTGACATTCATCAGATATACCCTTAAACCGGGCTACTGTTTTTCAAAGCGACACATGTCGTGCCGTGTGCTATGACCAGTCGAGCGTTGTTAATCCTTGGCCACCTTAATTTCAGTAATGCCAGAAAATACTAATTAATACTTAATTTTAGCATTATGGCACATTATCAAGTACTTAATAGTATCACATTTTTAATAAAACATACAACTGTTTTGTTTAAATAAGTAGTATTTTATATAAAAAATATTACGATTAGAACCCAGTGTGAAATTCTGAATTTTTCCAATTGAACATTGAAACTGCCGAAATGTTATGAAATGTACTGATGAATGTTCACTTTGCCTATTTTTATCAAACGTTTCCCCGTTTCTTTTTGCATGGGAGAGATCACTTCTCCTACTATTTCAATTCTAGATTAGGGCCTGCTTTATTTTCATAAAATATGAACAATTTGGTAAATATTGTCGATAATCGAAAAGAACCAATTTAGAAACCACCTTACAAACACTTTGCATGTATACTTATATATTCCACCGTTTCATTTGTTGGTTTTCAATAATACAATTTCAAGCTTTATCTTTTGAATGGCAGCATATTATATATTATGTCCTATGTCGACAGTTGTGAATTATATCAATCATTTTTAATCAGTCTTTGCAATGAACAAAAAGAAAGTTGAACTCGGATCACTCTCCTAAACTGGTGTTGGTTGAGCAGTCGCATGAAGTTTCAAATAAAGTTTTTAAAAAATGTTATTGCAAGGTTGTGTGGAGAACAGGGCTTCAGACTCACTCTTACCAAAGTCGAGGCAATAATCGCTGTGCCCAAAATATGTCTGCCCAGAATAAGAAAGCCCAAATTGAGTGTAAACATGTTAACTTTAAAACATTTTACATCAAAACCATTAAAATCTTAAGCTGTAATTAGATTGAAATAACTTGAAATGCATTTCTGAATATGTGCAACATCTTTACAAGCTGTTAATAACATTAGTATACTAACAAAATCTAGCATCCAAACGTCTGTCTACTTTTTGAAATACTTAACAGCTTTTGATTTCAAAACTAGTTGGTAGTTTGCTTCAATTTAAATTTGCATAACCGACAAATGACGAGAACTGTGAATTAATATTGTACTTTATACATGTATATAATATATACTCTGTATGTAATATATACTCTGTATGTAGTATATACAGACTGAGCACAATATTAATTCACAGTTCTCTATTATGTTGTTGTTCTAATTACAGAGAATGGCAAATGGAGAGATCTTTCAAGACCAGTGTTCTACTGTACAATCCAGACGTTGTCTTTGTCTTGGGTAGGTGTTCATCTGCATATGTATGTGCTATTTAGATTTAAATTTAATATGGAATGGAAATTTGTTTAAAGCCGCAAACCCTAGTTTCCAATGTCAAAAAGATTGATGTAACGTCATATCCAAATACATTCCATTTCCATGTGACCGAACAAACCTCACAAAAAGATCGATGTAGCGTCATATCCAAATACATTTCATTTCCGTGTGACAGAACAAACCTCACAAAAAGATCTATGTAACGTCGTATCCAAATACATTCCATTTCCGTGGGACAGAACAATCCGAACATATCTAGGACAGTAGTCTCAAATGTACATGTATCTCATATGTTAAGCTAAAAACTCTGGGATGTTTGCACGGGAAAAGGTCTAAAAATAAACTAAAGCTTGACTCGATAACCTTTACTTCTCAGAGGTACATGTACGTGCAGTTTTAGAATTTTGAAACATGTATTTCGTGGCATTACAAACACCAGGATGAATATTCTAAACAATAAAATGGGAGTAACTTGTAATTTAAATGATCATAACGGCTCTAGTAGTGAAAAATATGACGTAGTGTTTAAAACTAGAGTCTGTCCCTTTAACACATTGTAGTTATGTCTGGTTGGCTGATTCCTTCATCTGACCAACTTGAAATCAAAATAATACTTGTCACAAGTTGAGCATATTCCAGCATACCATATAGGAAAAAATATTTGTTTAATGACACCTCAGCACATTTTTAAACTATACTTATTGAGTGTATAATACTGTATATGATTAATGTGACTTTTTTTTTCTTTTTTTTTTATCCCACTGCCCCCATCCTTTAACTCCTTTGAATTCCATCTCATTTCTTCCTGATCTGGCAACTCCTCCTATCTTTCAACTTCTTTTGCTATCAACATCCACATCCCAGTCCTTGTCTCTCAACCGCGACAGGTGTTTGTTGTAGCTATCAGTTCCACACACCTGTCATTCCCCATCAGCTTTTTAGCTTTGGGCTTGGTCTGATCACTTCGGAGAGTGTTCACTAGTTTCTTCTGGCAGTGTTAAGAGGTACTTGTAACCACCTACTGTAACCACCTACTGTAACCACCTACTATGCTCCCCTACTTCTGGCGGTCGTTAGTTAGCGCCATGGGTCACACCAGCTTAATTTGATATTTGGTTGAGAGATTGAGAAATGAAAACCTGCAATTGTCACATACATGTAAGCTACTCCCGGTTTCGAAATAGGAAGTAAAATATGGCCTGTTGTCATTTTGTGTCTCACCTTTACCAAGTAACAAAGTGAGATATGCATGTAGGTATTACTTTTCCAATAGCTGTAGTGGCAATGGCATCAACTATTGCATTAAAATTTAAACTTTACGGTTTTGCATTTACATCAGTAAACTGTAAGTGCTAGGTTAATGAAACATGGTTTATAATTGCACCTAAGGATTTTCATCACAGTGCACTACTGAAAAAAACATGGTAGGCAAGACATTTAATTTCGCAGAATTATTGTCTAAAATAGCAGACCAAAGGGAACATGTCCTGCTCATAAAAAATCTGATCTGATGAAATTATGACAGTGCGGGAAGAGGGAAGGGTTTGGGATGGTGTGTGGAACATTAGGACCGCGGAGGTGTATTGTAGAGCATTATGGAAGTAAAATACGACAGTGTGGAAAGAGGGAAGGGTTTGGGATGGTGTGTGGAACATTAAGACCTCTGAGATGTATTGTAGAGCATTATGAAATTAAAATACGACAGTGCAGAAAGAGGGAAGGGTTTGGGATGGTGTGTGGAACATTAGTACCTCTGAGATGTATTGTAGAGCATTATGGAATTCAAATATAACAGAATCACCAACTAAATAGCAGATGAGATAATAAAGTGTTTATTTGTCTCTTTAAAAATTATCAGCAGTTTTGCTGAGGTGGGTTAGCAGGCTGTTTTAAGCCCTGCTACTCATACCAAAAAACCGATAAAAGGTATTTTTCTGCTATTATGAGGTTGCTGTCACTGTTGTTACTTTCATGAGGCTTATTTATATGAATAGCAATGTGCTCTAGTGGTGTCGTTAAAAAACCAAAAACTTTAGTTTTATTTATGTGAATATGATTGGGTTGTTAATTTTTCGAGGGCTCTGTTTTGATTTCAAATGACTTGTTAGTCTAATTAAGTTGTTTGTTGTTGATTTCAGGGGATCTGTTAGATGAAGGCCAGTGGTGTTCTGATTTTGAATTCAAGTACCACGAAGAACGATTCAAAAGCATGTTTTCTGTTTCGTCCAAAACCGACATGCATGTTGTCGTGGGCAACCATGACATCGGCTTCCATTACGTGTATGTATGACAAGAGATGCATCAATCAACACTCATTGGAATTTGTCATTTTTGGTTAGATAAATAAAGAAAGTATGATAGATTTTATTGTTATGTGTAATAAAATAAAATTATTAATAGAGACCAAATTTAGCACAACTGAGATCAAATTTAGCACAAATTATGTATTTATTTAAGTGTTTATTATAGACTTGTTTGTTTATTTGTTTTTCCATCTATCCATCCATCCATCCATCCATCCATCTATCCATCGGCCCGTCCATCCATCCATTCATCCTTCCATCCATCCATCCATCCATCCATCCATCCATTTTATTATTCTGTCATATTATTTCTTTATTTTATTTTCTAGGATGAATCGACACAAACACCACCGGTTTGAGAGTGCCTTTAATTCCCCGTCGGTGCGAATGCTCCGAATACGAGACAACATCTTCGTGTTGGTCAACAGTATGACTCTGGAGGGAGATGGGTGTTCTCTGTGCAGTGAGGCAGTCGGCAAACTGAGGGGAATTTCACAACACCTTGAATGTATTGAGGTCTGTGTTTAAACACCTTGAACGTGTTGAGGTCTGTTTTTAAACACCTTGAATGTGTTGAGATCACTGCTTTAAACTCTACATGTTTTAATGTCACTGTTTTTAAACACATTAAATGTGTTGAGGTCTGTTTTTAAAAACCTTGCATGTGTTGAGGTCACTGTTTTTAAACACATTGCATATGTTAAGGTCACTGTTTTAAAGACTTTGCATTCATTGAGGTCACTGTTTTTAAACACATTAAATATATTGAGGTCTGTTTTTAAAAACCTTGCATGTGTTGAGGTCACTGTTTTAAACACCTTGCATATGTTGCGGTCACTGTTTTAAAGACTTTGCATTCATTGAGGTCACTGTTTTTAAACACATTAAATGTGTTGAGGTCTGTTTTTAAAAACCTTGCATGTGTTAAGGTCACTGGTTTAAACACCTTGTATACTTTGAGGTGGTATTTGAAACACCTTTCATGTGTTGAGGTCACTATTTTAAACACCTTTCATGTGCTGAGGTCACTGTTTTTAACATCTTGAATTTGCCCAAATCACTGGAAAAGTACTTCAATTTGAGAAATCATCTTGAAAAATTATTGAATCTTAGATTTCCGGTGAAAATATACAAATTTACCTTTCTCAAGTTTATTTTCTTGTAATGCCAAATTGTGTTTGAACCTTGTGTTGCTCCGTGGTACAATGCTTGGCTGAGCTGTACTGTGTATGAACCTTGCGTTGCTCCGTGGTACAGTGCTTGGCTGAGCTGTACTGTGTATGAACCTTGCGTTGCTCCGTGGTAGAGTGCTTGGCTGAGCTGTACTGTGTATGAACCTTGCGTTGCTCCGTGGTAGAGTGCTTGGCTGAGCTGTACTGTGTATGAACCTTGCGTTGCTCCGTGGTAGAGTGCTTGGCTGAGCTGTACTGTGTATGAACCGTGCGTTGCTCCGTGGTAGAGTGCTTGGCTGAGCTGTACTGTGTTTGAACCTTGTGTTGCTCTGTGGTAGAGTGCTTGGCTGAGCTGTACTGTGTATGAACCTTGCGTTGCTCCGTGCTAGAGTGCTTGGCTGAGCTGTACTGTGTATGAACCTTGCGTTGCTCCGTGGTAGAGTGCTTGGCTGAGCTGTACTGTGTATGAACCGTGTGTTGCTCCGTGGTAGAGTGCTTGGCTGAGCTGTACTGTGTTTGAACCTTGTGTTGCTCTGTGGTAGAGTGCTTGGCTGAGCTGTACTGTGTATGAACCTTGCGTTGCTCCGTGCTAGAGTGCTTGGCTGAGCTGTACTGTGTATGAACCTTGCGTTGCTCCGTGCTAGAGTGCTTGGCTGAGCTGTACTGTGTTTGAACCTTGGGTTGCTCCGTGCTAGAGTGCTTGGCTGAGCTGTACTGTGTTTGAACCTTGCGTTGCTCCGTGGTAGAGTGCTTGGCTGAGCTGTACTGTGTATGAACCTTGTGTTGCTCCGTGGTAGAGTGCTTGGCTGCACTGTACTGTGTATGAACCTTGTGTTGCTCCGTGGTAGAGTGCTTGGCTGAGCTGTACTGTGTTTGAACCTTGCGTTGCTCCGTGGTAGAGTGCTTGGCTGAGCTGTACTGTGTATGAACCTTGCGTTGCTCCGTGCTAGAGTGCTTGGCTGAGCTGTACTGTGTTTGAACCTTGCGTTGCTCCGTGCTAGAGTGCTTGGCTGAGCTGTACTGTGTTTGAACCTTGCGTTGCTCTGTGGTAGAGTGCTTGGCTGAGCTGTACTGTGTTTGAACCTTGCGTTGCTCTGTGGTAGAGTGCTTGGCTGAGCTGTACTGTGTTTGAACCTTGCGTTGCTCCGTGCTAGAGTGCTTGGCTGAGCTGTACTGTGTATGAACCTTGCGTTGCTCTGTGGTAGAGTGCTTGGCTGAGCTGTACTGTGTATGAACCTTGCGTTGCTCCGTGGTAGAGTGCTGAGCTGTACTGTGTATGAACCTTGCGTTGCTCCGTGGTAGAGTGCTTGGCTGAGCTGTACTGTGTATGAACCTTGCGTTGCTCCGTGGTAGAGTGCTTGGCTGAGCTGTACTGTGTATGAACCTTGCGTTGCTCCGTGGTAGAGTGCTTGGCTGAACTGTACTGTGTATGAACCTTGCGTTGCTCCGTGGTAGAGTGCTTGGCTGAACTGTACTGTGTATGAACCTTGTGTTGCTCCGTGGTAGAGTGCTTGGCTGAGCTGTACTGTGTATGAACCTTGTGTTGCTCCGTGGTAGAGTGCTTGGCTGAACTGTACTGTGTATGAACCTTGCGTTGCTCCGTGGTAGAGTGCTTGGCTGAACTGTACTGTGTATGAACCTTGCGTTGCTCCGTGGTAGAGTGCTTGGCTGAACTGTACTGTGTATGAACCTTGCATTGCTCCGTGGTAGAGTGCTTGGCTGAGCTGTACTGTGTATGAACCTTGTGTTGCTCCGTGGTAGAGTGCTTGGCTGAACTGTACTGTGTATGAACCTTGTGTTGGGATTCCCGTCGGTGGGCCCATTGGGCTGTTTCTCCGTGGTAGAGTGCTTGGCTGAACTGTACTGTGTATGAACCTTGCGTTGCTCCGTGGTAGAGTGCTTGGCTGAGCTGTACTGTGTATGAACCTTGTGTTGCTCCGTGGTAGAGTGCTTGGCTGAACTGTACTGTGTTTGCTGCTTTACATCTGTACAGGTCTTTGTAGTGGCTGTGGGAGGCGGGATGTAGCCCAATGGTAAGACGCTCACTTGATGTGCGGTTAGTCTGGGATCGATTCCCGTCGGTGGGCCCATTGGGCTGTTTCTCATTCCAGGCATTGCACCACGACTGGTGTATTAAAGGCCGTGGTATGTGCTATCCTGTCTGTGGGATGGTGCATATAAAAGATCCCTTGCTGCTAATTGAAAAGTGTTGTGGGTTTCCTCTCTAAGACTAGAAGTAAAAGCTACCAAATGTTTGATCTCCAATAGCCGATGATTAATAAATCAGTGTGCTCTAGTAGTGTCGTTAAACAAAACAAACTTTACCTTTGTAGCAGCAGTGGGTTTCGTTTCTCCTTGGGGCAAAGCATTCATCTGAGATGCTTTTATCTGATTGTAGCAGCAAGTTACATGAACGTCTCTCGTACTGTGCCTGCTTCACTGTTAGCATATGATATGTTTAACAGCAAGTTACATGAATGTCTCTAGTACTGTGCCGGCTTCACTGTTCGCATATGTTTAACAGCAAGTTACATGAACGTCTCTCATACTGTGCCTGCTTCACTGTTTGCATATGTTTAACAGCAAGTTACATGAACTGCTGTCGTACTGTGCTGGCTTCACTGTTTGCATATGTTTAACAGCAAGTTACATGAACGTCTCTAGTACTGTGCCGGCTTCACTGTTAGCATATGTTTAACAGCAAGTTACATGAACTGCTGTCGTACTGTGCTGGCTTCACTGTTAGTATATGTTTAACAGCAAGTTACATGAACGTCTCTCATACTGTGCCGGCTTCACTGTTAGCATATGTTTAACAGCAAGTTACATGAACTGCTGTCGTACTGTGCTGGCTTCACTGTTAGCATATGTTTAACAGCAAGTTACATGAACTGCTGTCGTACTGTGCTGGCTTCACTGTTTGCATATGTTTAACAGCAAGTTACATGAACGTCTCTCATACTGTGCCGGCTTCACTGTTTGCATATGTTTAACAGCAAGTTACATGAATGTCTCTAGTACTGTGCCGGCTTCACTGTTAGTATATGTTTAACAGCAAGTTACATGAACGTCTCTCATACTGTGCCGGCTTCACTGTTAGCATATGTTTAACAGCAAGTTACATGAATGTCTCTCGTACTGTGCCGGCTTCACTGTTTGCATATGTTTAACAGCAAGTTACATGAACGTCTCTAGTACTGTGCCGGCTTCACTGTTCGCATATGTTTAACAGCAAGTTACATGAACGTCTCTCATACTGTGCCGGCTTCACTGTTAGCATATGTTTAACAGCAAGTTACATGAACGTCTCTAGTACTGTGCCGGCTTCACTGTTAGCATATGTTTAACAGCAAGTTACATGAACTGCTGTCGTACTGTGCCGGCTTCACTGTTGGCATATGTTTAACAGCAAGTTACATGAACGTCTCTCATACTGTGCCGGCTTCACTGTTCGCATATGTTTAACAGCAAGTTACATGAACGTCTCTCATACTGTGCCGGCTTCACTGTTCGCATATGTTTAACAGCAAGTTACATGAACGTCTCTCATACTGTGCCGGCTTCACTGTTAGCATATGTTTAACAGCAAGTTACATGAACGTCTCTAGTACTGTGCCGGCTTCACTGTTAGCATATGTTTAACAGCAAGTTACATGAACTGCTGTCGTACTGTGCCGGCTTCACTGTTGGCATATGTTTAACAGCAAGTTACATGAACGTCTCTCATACTGTGCCGGCTTCACTGTTCGCATATGTTTAACAGCAAGTTACATGAACGTCTCTCATACTGTGCTGGCTTCACTGTTAGCATATGTTTAACAGCAAGTTACATGAACGTCTCTCATACTGTGCCGGCTTCACTGTTAGCATATGTTTAACAGCAAGTTACATGAACTGCTGTCGTACTGTGCTGGCTTCACTGTTTGCATATGTTTAACAGCAAGTTACATGAACGTCTCTCATACTGTGCCGGCTTCACTGTTTGCATATGTTTAACAGCAAGTTACATGAATGTCTCTAGTACTGTGCCGGCTTCACTGTTAGCATATGTTTAACAGCAAGTTACATGAACGTCTCTCATACTGTGCCGGCTTCACTGTTAGCATATGTTTAACAGCAAGTTACATGAATGTCTCTCATACTGTGCCGGCTTCACTGTTAGCATATGTTTAACAGCAAGTTACATGAATGTCTCTAGTACTGTGCCGGCTTCACTGTTCGCATATGTTTAACAGCAAGTTACATGAACTGCTGTCGTACTGTGCTGGCTTCACTGTTTGCATATGTTTAACAGCAAGTTACATGAACGTCTCTAGTACTGTGCCGGCTTCACTGTTCGCATATGTTTAACAGCAAGTTACATGAACTGCTGTCGTACTGTGCTGGCTTCACTGTTTGCATATGTTTAACAGCAAGTTACATGAACGTCTCTCATACTGTGCCGGCTTCACTGTTAGCATATGTTTAACAGCAAGTTACATGAACGTCTCTAGTACTGTGCCGGCTTCACTGTTAGCATATGTTTAACAGCAAGTTACATGAACGTCTCTAGTACTGTGCCGGCTTCACTGTTAGCATATGTTTAACAGCAAGTTACATGAACGTCTCTAGTACTGTGCCGGCTTCACTGTTCGCATATGTTTAACAGCAAGTTACATGAACTGCTGTCGTACTGTGCTGGCTTCACTGTTTGCATATGTTTAACAGCAAGTTACATGAACGTCTCTAGTACTGTGCCGGCTTCACTGTTCGCATATGTTTAACAGCAAGTTACATGAACTGCTGTCGTACTGTGCTGGCTTCACTGTTTGCATATGTTTAACAGCAAGTTACATGAGCGTCTCTAGTACTGTGCCGGCTTCACTGTTCGCATATGTTTAACAGCAAGTTACATGAACTGCTGTCGTACTGTGCTGGCTTCACTGTTTGCATATGTTTAACAGCAAGTTACATGAACGTCTCTCATACTGTGCCGGCTTCACTGTTAGCATATGTTTAACAGCAAGTTACATGAACGTCTCTAGTACTGTGCCGGCTTCACTGTTAGCATATGTTTAACAGCAAGTTACATGAACGTCTCTAGTACTGTGCCGGCTTCACTGTTAGCATATGTTTAACAGCAAGTTACATGAACGTCTCTAGTACTGTGCCGGCTTCACTGTTTGCATATGTTTAACAGCAAGTTACATGAACGTCTCTAGTACTGTGCCGGCTTCACTGTTCGCATATGTTTAACAGCAAGTTACATGAACTGCTGTCGTACTGTGCTGGCTTCACTGTTTGCATATGTTTAACAGCAAGTTACATGAACGTCTCTAGTACTGTGCCGGCTTCACTGTTAGCATATGTTTAACAGCAAGTTACATGAACGTCTCTAGTACTGTGCCGGCTTCACTGTTAGCATATGTTTAACAGCAAGTTACATGAACTGCTGTCGTACTGTGCCGGCTTCACTGTTCGCATATGTTTAACAGCAAGTTACATGAACGTCTCTCATACTGTGCCGGCTTCACTGTTAGCATATGTTTAACAGCAAGTTACATGAACGTCTCTCATACTGTGCCGGCTTCACTGTTAGCATATGTTTAACAGCAAGTTACATGAACTGCTGTCGTACTGTGCTGGCTTCACTGTTAGCATATGTTTAACAGCAAGTTACATGAACTGCTGTCGTACTGTGCCGGCTTCACTGTTAGTATATGTTTAACAGCAAGTTACATGAACATCTCTCGTACTGTGCCTGCTTCACTGTTAGCATATGTTTAACAGCTAGTGGATGCATACATTAAAATCACATATTTGTTTTCTTCCAGAATCCTCTAAAGTCACAGAGTCACTACAACAAGTGCCATCATTATGAACAGTTCAAATATACAAAGCCAATATTACTTCAGGTAACAAGTGCCATCATTAGCCTTTAGACTACTGGATTAATTTTTGACAAAGACCATGTTGAGTGGGTTACAAGTTTATAATTTTTACTTGCATATATTCACTTAAATAATTTATAAATACATAAAATAAAGTTCATATTTGAATCTGTAAGTATTATTTTCGTGGGTTTTAATTTTTATGATATTTTATATCAGTTAATGTTGACTAAAATTAGGCAAAAAATCGAAAAAGTTGCGTTTACTCACCAGCATTTGAGGCCAGCTGTCCAGTATTTATGTCTATTATTCCCAATAACAGTGGTTTTCTGACCAGAATAAAAAAAAAAAACCCAACTATGATTCATATCCCAATATTTGGAAATTTATTATCAAATTAGCTGTCACAATCGGCTATCGATCCCTGAAAATGACCGCAATGTGCCGCCATTGTTGTTGAGCGAAAATAGTTGCCAAATACCACTTTTGGAACTCAAAATTCCAAGGTATTTTCCGTTGAAAAAGAGAAACCTAAAGCAGCCATAGTGTCAGTAAGTGTTTCCTGTTTTGTATTTCCGGTGAGTGTTGTGTGCAAAACGGTGGGAAATATGAATTGGGGAATGCACTGTAAACAATGAACAGTATGTTGACTGGCATGACCTCGGACGAGATGTCTTGCCTGCAGTAGTCAGAAGGTTAAAAATATGGAAAATGCATTTAATTTTTATTAAAAACACCAGGATGACCAGAAACCCTTCGGATACATGTATGGAAATGGATAAAAAATAAAATCTAAGAAACGTCTGATTTCAGTAAACCATATTGTCTAATAACTAGGGTCTGTACGTTTAAACATTTTATCCTTGATTTAGATTCTAAATATTCGGGTGCAACATTCTTCTTTCCAAGCCATAGACAAGTCCGAGCCGTCAGTAATTGTGCTAGGAAGTCAATGTTTTTTAACAATTGGTTTCTGACAACACCAATTTTGTTATCTGTGCAGACCAGTTGTGTAAATAATGAACTCAAATATTCATGTACCTGTCTACAATGTCTTTTATTTGTAAACAAGAAACTGTCGAATGAAAATGAAAGTAGCAAAGTGAGAAAATTGTGTTCCGCAAAATAAACAAAAAACCTTCATTAGAACTAACATATAAACCCAACAGTTTATAAGAACAAGATATGTGAAATATATATCTTTATAAATTTTGACTTCACTCTTTGATATCCCATCAAAATTGCATTGAGATTCATACAAGTGACAGAGATTTTACTTTTGCCATTCACTAAATTATATTTATAATGATAATTTAAAATATTACAACTGTTTTCTGCCACCACATTATCTTAGGCCAATTTCTCAGAAATTAAAGAGGGGAGGGGTGGGGAGGGCTAAAATACTTAAATGTTTGCTGGTTGTTATTTATTTTATGTTCATTGGGGTATGAAAAAATTAAAATTGCCCGCAAACTGTGTGAATCACCAAAGCCGTTGACACATAAGTTTGCGAATTACTTTTTTTTTCATACCCCAATGAATGTAAAAGAAATAAATGACAATTGTGATAATTAATTTTAAAACATACTTACTAATAATAACATTAAAGGTTCATATTTTATTATTATAATGCTCAATAAGACCAAGTGACATTCATTGAGAAATGAAGAAACTCTTGCTATGGCTGGATGACATTAAATTGTATTGAATGTAACAGACATTTAATTATGATTAACCGAGTGTAACATACTTGCAGCATTTTCCTATGTACCGGCCTTCCGATGCAGACTGTGATACTCCGGATGCAGCGCCACCTGGTGTTAAAAACATTCCATTTAAACTGAAAGTTGACTGTCTGTCCAAAGAGGCTTCCAGACAGGTGAGAAAGCAGTCATGTGTGTAAGCATATTAGCAGGGGGACCTCTAGACTGTAGCAAGCAAAGTTTATTGGGGAGGGGGGTGTCAAGTGATGCTCTCTGCAAAACATATGTTAAAAAAACTGAAAATATGGTTGAGCGGAGTCCCGGGTGGAGCCACTGGCTATCCAGATATAAGACCCGGGATGGACATGCTCGAAACCCTCGAAATGGTGTTATGGTGTATTTAATACTTCTGAGCTCTATGGTGTAGTGGATATGATGCTGGACTGTCGACCTGATGTTCAGTGGTTCAAATCTCATCAAGGATGGATCATACTTTTAATTCATCTTTCTCATCTATCACCCTCTGCCTATCATCCTCATTATATTACTATACAAAAAAAACCTGATCCAATTTCACCTATGATTTCAGTTTGTTTTCACCATGTTCTGTCAGTTTTCTCTGACTCTGCTTTTCTGAGTTGTCCACACCATAATTTACCAGTCTGTGCTTCCTCCATGGGTGCAGTCTCTGTTACGTCCCTGCACCCACCTGGCATCACCGTTCTCTACAGCCAGTAAAGCTACTAGGAGATTACACTCACCAGAGTGGTCACAAGCTCACAGCAAAAACTGATGGAAAATGGCATGGGTGGCCACAAGAGCAAGGCACATGTTGTAGTTGGAGAGACAAGGACTGGGGTTTGGAGGTGAACAGCGAAAAAGAAAAAAAACCCATTGTTTTTCTAATAAAATATAAATTATTACACCAAATTAAAATGAAAACTGTTTTTGGCATTGCCAGTTGATAAGTGCTAGAGTTAGCCCCAAGTTGGGGGTGGGGTGGGGGGGGGGGGAGGTAGAGGGAGAATAAAAAAATATAGTTTTTCAGCAAATAGTTACATTGCTGATGAATGCTTGAGTTACGGGGGGTGGGTGGGTGATTGGACGAGTAACAAATATAGGTATGCAGGAAATGATTCCACTGCTGACGAATGCAGTAACTACTTACTGAGTCATGTTGTTTTGTGTTTCAGCTCTTGGACTGGATAAGTCCACGTTTCATAATCAGTGCTCATACTCACCATGGGTGTTACCGTGTCCATGACAACAACATTCCAGAGTGGACAGTGGCATCGTACAGTTGGCGGAATAAAAATAACCCAACTTTTCTTCTAGTAAGTCGACAAAACGTTTTTACAAATTACATCATAAGGACAACAAAAGCAGGGGTATTGACAAACATTAGCCAATTTGAGTGGGTGGGGGGGGGGGGGGGGGGGTGTGTGATAACTGTTAGGGTTACAAAGTATTAAAGGGGAGATGGATTAAAGGGGTTAAAGGGGTTAACTGGTCCCAAATAATACATAAAAATATATTTAAAATAAATGAAAATCAGGGTTAGACGGTTGGGTAGGGAGCAAAGAACAAAAGAGAAACAACAAGAAAATAATAATGATAGCATAAATAAATAATTTTAAAATAAAAACAAACTCAAAAGAAAAACACAAAGAAACCAATCATATAACACACTGTCAGTAGTATAACAGTATAATTGTAAAAGAAAATGCAATATTATTCTAAAATTAGGTTACAAAGATTTTCTCGCTAGGATCAAATACATGTTTTGAGGACGTTTAGCCAAACTTCCATCATGCAACGTCATTTAGGGTACAAGTTAGTTACCTCATAAACTTACACATGTTATGAATGGTTATTTGCTGGGCACTCCGGCCTATCGGCTGTCAATCAAAACATGGAAACTGTGCAGATAACCATGCATACCATGAGTAAATTTATGTGGTAACTTTAAATTGCCAACCAGTAAAACAACAAAAGTCGCTCCCCGTAAAGTGCTAGAGCGATATAAAAGTTGTTCTATGCATCAAAGGCTTATTATTTGTTAAAATTAGAATATGTGCTAAGCTATTTTTGCTAAATGTGAATGAAAATTCAATCTGGTGAATATACTTCATATAAAATCCTCTCCAAAAAGGTTAATAAAAATTGTGTTACTTATATATTTCCACCATTTTGTCTTGCTTATGTTTTTTTGTAAATACAGAAATGTGAAATACTAGTATATGTTGGTTGATACACTGTTTATATACATTTTATTAACAACATTACACACATTCCTTATGTAAAGTTATTTGGTCTAAGAGAACTTTAATGATGCCAATGCTTTTTGTATTTTGCGAAAGGGGATGCATGGGGAAAGCTTGGATATATACATACAAGAATTCCACTTGCCAAATGCACTACATGTGTACTTATGAACCATTTCCTTTTATTTTCATTTCATTTCCACTTATTGTTGTGCTTATATCCAATTGAGGATCATGCACGCTGTCCTGGGCACACTCCTCAGCTATCTGGACTGTCTGTCCAGGACAGGGAGTTGGTGGTTAGTGATTAGTGAGAGAGAAGAGGATGTTGTGGTCTTACACCTACCCACTGAGTTGTTAAAACTTGCTCTGGGTGGAGCTGGTACTGGGCTGTGAACCCTGAACCTACCAGTCTCATGTCCAGTGGCTTAACTACGACACCACCGAGGCCGGTATTTCCTTGTAACATTTTGTTTAGGTTATCTATTAGTTATCTCCCCTTTCACTATTAATGGTTTATTTGTCTTATATAAATGTACATTAAAAAGTTTTTTATTATTAATTTACTTGTTTAAATCTTTTTTTTGCAGATGACTGTAGGTAATGAAGATTATGCAGTAAAACGATGTTTTTTACCCAGTGAATTCACAGTCATAATGATGTACATCATTGGAGTGTTTACAGTATTGCTTTTATTGATATTTCCAAGACGAGTCGTCAAGTTTAGCTCCGGCGACAAAGCTCATTAATATAGGACTGGTATTATAATGTTTTGTTTTTAAAAGTGATTTTATGGATTTCATTAAAATATTAATTCTAGTCTGATCTGTGATCTGAATTTACGAAAGATGTTTAACTTCCCTAAACATCTGATAATATTTACAAATTTTTAAATAAGTGCATGTATTCAGCCATATGCACCGAGTAGTCTAAAATAAAGATGATCTCGTTTTGTGAACTTGACTTGTTATTTAAATAGTCATTCATTGTCATGGCTAAAACTGGAATGTGATAGAATCGAAGATTTTAGCAGTAGTGTGTATTTACACTTTCTTCCTGTATTGTATAAGTGTAATATTTTAGCAGTAGTGTGTATTTACACTTTCTTCCTGTATTGTATAAGTGTAATATTTTAGCAGTAGTGTGTATTTACACTTTCTTCCTGTATTGTATAAGTGTAATATTTTAGTTATTACCCTTTACAAAATGTAAAACTATATTCAGATGGAAACATGCTTTCACTAATTGTTTCCACTGAAGACCATGTCAGAATTATCAAGCATGTGATATCCATTAGCTGATGATTAATGAATCAATGTGCTCTAGTGATGTCGTTAAACAAAATAATCCTTAATAATGTGTAAATGTTTGTACAAAATAATATATAATATTAATTTAAAGATGTTTGCTATTAAGCTCCATTGTGTTTGGAGTGTCTAAATAAATGACAAGACCCAAAAACATGCCAATAACTCAAATGTATGACAAACTCAGGAATATGTTGTTCGATTGTTGTTGGTGCAACTGTTTTGTTACCAAGTTCTCTGGAAATCATAAATAAAAGAGGAGTGATTAGTTGCTCCCAGGGCTTCTAGATTATGGTAGTCCCACTCCCATGGCTAGTGATATTGATTGTTGGGCTAGTACAGGGCTTCTAGATTATGGTAGTCCCACTCCCATGGCTAGTGATATTCAGTGTTGGGCTAGTACAGGGCTTCTAGATTATCGTAGTCCCACTCCCATGGTTAGTGATATTCAGTGTTGGGCTAGTACAGGGCTTCTAGATTATGGTAGCCCCACTCCCATGGCTAGTGATATTCAGTGTTGGGCTAGTACAGGGCTTCTAGATTATGGTAGTCCCACTCCCATGGCTAGTGATATTCAGTGTTGGGCTAGTACAGGGCTTCTAGATTATGGTAGTCCCACTCCCATGGCTAGTGATATTCAGTGTTGGGCTAGTAAATAACTATTATAGTGAAAAACAAAGTTGTCAAATGCTGCATTTAAGTCTTATTTTGTAAATATGAATATCCTTTGAAGCTCTATATCCTTTTGTAGGTAACATATCCTGTAATCCTATTAGTTAAATTGTATTTACTTAAAGTAGTGCTATTGAATTTTTAATCATGACTAGTACATTTTTTAAATTACCGATCTCATTGCTAGTGAATTTTCATACAAATTCTAGACGCCCTGGCTCCCCATACTTAGATTATGGGGAGCCATTTAAGATATTTCCTTATTGATACAAAGTAAATTTACACCTGAAGGGGAGTTTACAAATTGAATTAGTGTATATTTCCCTTTATAAACAAAAGATTTGTTGCCTTCCTGAGCTAGAAATTGGAAATAAAATATGGATTGCAGTTATATAAAGTAGCAGGCCAAGAGAAATATGTCCAACTAAGAAAACTATGGACTGCTGGAAATAAAGAAATCACAGGATGAAGGAGGGTTTGAAACAGTGTGTGAAGAATTAGGACTTCTGAGATGTATGTTTGAGCATTATGGAATTAAAAGATACCAGAATCACAAGATAAATAGCAGATGAGATAATTGTACATCAGGGGCCTACACAAAACTCTCGCAACTCTGCGATCTCACAGTGCGATGCTAAAAGATTTGCAAAGAGAATGCTTTGTCTAGCAGAGCCTAAGAGACCTTTGTGAATTAGGCCCCAAATGTGTACCTTGGAAAATGATTTTCTGGGTTAATATAGCAGGTCATTTCACTTGCTACAGGTAGGTCTAAAAATAGACTGCTTTTTGCGCCCTGCCCTCAGTAGCTTATATCTGCAGGTATAATTATTATAAATACATTTTCTTTTAAAATACATATAATTATGTATACACATCTTGGTGATTCATTTTTTAATATATTTTTTTTTAATTTCAGTTTATTAAAAAAAAAATTATGAATCGCACAATATATGTAGCAGGCCCATAGGAATGACTTTGGGAGTGTGTGTGTGTGTGGGGGGGGGTTGCACTGACGGATCGGGTACCAACTCTTGTATCAGATTTTGGTTACAATGGCAAACATTAATGATTTAAAAAAAGGCTCACAAGTGTGTGTGTGTGTGTGTGGGGGGGGGGGGGGGGATGTGACCCCTAGCCTCCCTAGTTCCTACGGGCCTATGTAGTTGTCAAACTTCATCTGTTTTTATCACAGCTTATTTTTGTAGATTTTTAATATTTTGTATTATTTGAAATTACCAGTATTTTTTTGTGCCATAACACTGTTGAAATGCAAATACAAGAGATTTATGTTTTAGAAATAGAGGATTCATTTCAAGTATTTCTTTGTGTGAAAAACATGAACTTAGGGTTTGTTAATCTCTATATTAAGTGAATCCTCTTATTTTATATATTAAAAGTGTTGAGTAGAGAATTCATCATGTTAGTATATTTTGCAGTCAAATATTTGAAGTGACAGACCCTAATGTTTAAACACTTCAGTGTATTTTTCACCGTTGGTGCAGGTTTTAATAATTGAAATTGGACATTACGTAGATTTTATTGTTTACATGTAGATAACTAGATTATCCATTTCTGTACATATTAAATGTTTCTGGTCATCCTGGTGTTTCTAATAGCATGAAATGTATTTGTTATAAATGCATGTACATTCGAGAAGTACTATGGAAACGAGCTCTAGTCTACTTTTTACGGGTATTTTACCCATTTCAACCTCTCTCTCTCTATCTCTCTCTATCTCTCTCTCTCTCTCTCTCTCTCTCTCTCTCTCTCTCTCTCTCTCGTTTCACTCTAGTGTAACTTTATTCAAATATGTTACAGGTTTGTAGATTATCCAAATTGAGTGTCCATTAGTGTCGTGTTGAAACTTGGGTCTGCGACTTTTATGGTAAACCAAACTGGCCGGTTGGTAAATCTATTTGTTCATGGAACTGAACGGTGTTCCAGTGTACACCTGTTACTGTATATCACACTCGGTACGGATATATTGAACGGTAGTTTATAGCTAGTGTTGGTATATTAAACTTTTCATTACCAAAACATATTGCAATTAATACATGTTCTGTAACAGAGGTGGACCCATGGGAGGTGGGGGAGAACCAGTCCTCCCTAAATATGTTAAAGTGCCTTTTTCTCTCGTTATTATAAGGTTGTGCCCTTTTCACGAGTTGGTCCATGTGCCCTCCCCCCACGCAAGTAAAATTTTACACATTATTCATAAGTGTGCGATTTTGGTTTTAAAAATTAAAAGTGTCATAAGGTCTCCCCGTTTGCAAATCTGGCGAGCCCGCCACCAACCCAGCGAGCCCTGCGTCTCCAGTAGAATGTTTTGCATTACTGTGGTTTCCCAGGATTTTGAAGAATCAATGTAATTTGTACAATAATTTTTACAAGCCATGCAGGCTCGTATGCTAGCCAAGCTAGAGTCCTATATGATTTTGCAAGCCTCAGGCTCCCGGACTCTCCTCAAAATCGCACTGTTCATTAAAACTTGTTTAATATGAAAATGTTTTTAGTACATGCGAGATAGATTAACAGCGCAAGTCTTGCTTGTTTTAAAATGGTGCCAAATGTTTTGCCATTTAAATCATTGATGTAACTTAATGTTGAATGTAGTTTGTACACAGAACTGTTACTGTTTCCAAGACACTGTATATTATTTTGTAGAAATGTTGAATAAAAGCATAACACGAAGATAAAAATAAAAACAAATGAAGTGAATGTACTGTTTTTATTCATTCACCAATGAGACATGTTTATGGATCTAACTCCACATAAAACATACACAAACCAGATCTGTTACATTTCCCCCCCCCAGATTAAACAAAACTTTCAACACTAGACTGATTAAATAAAATACATTGCAAAAACGGACATAACCACAGGCATTTTTAAGACTTCAAAACTACTCTATACAATCGTCTTGAGCCTTATTTTAAAATGACTATTCAATGTTCATGTTTTAAAGGAAAAGAAAAGTTAGCCAAGAACCATTACCTATTTGAATGGTGTTGCCATGACGTTAAAGTCTGGACTTTAATATAAGGTTTATAAGTACGGGCCAGGAGTCTGTACAATGCCCCCGAACCAAACATTACTGTTTAGGCAATCTTGTAAAGGTATTCAGCATCAGCAAACCCTAGTCGAGTTGTAGATCACTCTCCCAAAATGGTGCTAGGCAAGCAATGACAGACAGTTTCAGATAAAATGTATAAAACATTTTACTGCAACAAGGCGACCAATTTGCACTCTCCTAAAACTTTCCAGGTGAGGAGAGTGGGAGTGATTACTTGCCTTTCTTGGCGAAGACTGCACACATAACTTGTAACAAATTGTTCATGGCCAACCTTTCAGCAAAAAAAAATACTGTTTACTGCAATCTGATTAACTGAACCAAATTATTAGTATTTTTTTTAATCACCTAAACTAACTCAAAAGATAAATCTCATGTTTTCTTCAGCTGTAATTATTTATATTTCATTCCAATTTTCCCTCTGAACATGTACAACAAAACAAAGAAAACTTACCTGTGGGACACACAGGTAAAATGGGATGTGTTAGGGTTGCAGCAAACTAAATTTAAAAAATAATAAAACAAAACAAAAATAAGTTCTAAGATGGCGTGAGAGAACACTGGATGATAACACAACAAATCAAATATGTCTGGCATATGGATTTCAAGCTTATCACTGAGACCTGCGGATTTCATCTGAAACTCGTAAACGAGTTCTATCCTCAACATACACATTATCAACCTATTTACAGCAGTATGTACAATATACATATTTATACTATTTATCACATACAACTAACTGTAGCAGCAAGCGAGATTAGTTAAATAAATGTGTAAAAATCTGAAATCTACTTACACGTGTACACATTAACTGAAAAGAGAGTTAATCTTACAAAGGGATTGTCTTTGTTAGAATCACAGACAGAGGTAAACACATTAATTAGTCAAACACAATCATAGACATCCCTGGTTTTCTCAACCAAGATAATTTCAAATTTGAAAACTTTTTTTACAAACATTGTTGGGCTGAATTTACAAAAACCTGTTGTTTTTTTAAAGGCAGGTGTTTGCGTATTGTAAATGGATGTAGTTACACTTGTGCAACACAAGTATTTGAAACATAAAACACTCGGTTTTTTTCAAACTGACATCTTGGGGGAAAATATTATTCATTCCTGGTATAACCATAACAAAATAAATGTTATATTTAGCAACCAGCAACACTTAAGAGTACAAACGATAATTTAATGAAAATAACACGTTAATCACAAAATTTCTCAACATTGGGAGTTTTACCCAGAGGTATTGCGTCTTATTGGCAACTAATCTTCATTACATTTTCTTTTCATTTATAATTATTTTTGTGCTTATATCCAATTAAATTCAAACACGCTGTCCTGGGCACACACCATAGCTATCTGGACTGTCCGTCCATGACAGTGGGTTAGTGGTCAGTTTTTAGTAGTTATTGAGAGAGACGTCAGTGCAGTGGTCTTACATCTATGCACTGAGTTGTTAAACTCACGCTGTGTGGGCGCTGGGACTGGGAGGTGAACCCATTATTACCTACCAGCCGTAAGTCCGATGGTTTAACCACTACAACACCCAAATAACCGGTTACGCCCTAAAAGTTGAGACAGCTGAACTAATTACAAGTAATATCAGGTTTTAAACAAAAAAATAGCCCTAATGCCATTTATTAATTTTCATTTTAAAAATTTGGCATTTATTCCAAGAGATCAGTTTTGAAATATCAAAACTGAAATAATAATTTAAAAACAAGGGAGCTAAAAAAAACCCACACTTCCCCCAAGGGGAACAATCCAAGGTATTTTCAGATCAAGTACAACATAATAAAATAGCCTGGAGTAACTGCTACAATGTATTGAAACAAGAGAATATAAGCATGTTAATAATAAACTACATGTACACTGGCATATGGATTTCATAAAATTAGCATAAACTGTTATTCTAAGTACCACCTAAGAGCAAAATATACTGTCTGGATCATACTATTGACACAGAAGACTACACAAACCATGGAACATGAATTCCAGGAATAGTTTCACACTTTAATTATAAAGGTCTGGTCTAGACTCGAGGTGGCAAGTCAAGACAGACTAACAACATATGATATATTTCAAATCAATTCTGAGGAACGATTTCTGACTTAAATTTGATCAACTTGATAATTTTGAAAACAAATATAATTAAAAAAAAAAAAAAAAAAAAATAAAAGCCAGATAAAGGAAGGAAAAATAATGACGGTTACAATTTTTTTTAACAAATTCTTGGTAATACTGATGATGGCAGATACCTGACTTTTGTCTGTTACAATATGATTTGTAATTGGTTGTTTCTTGGTGGTGATTTTTAAAATTTCTTTGGACTAATCTGATTATTACCTCCTGCATATTCTACATTCCGTTTGAGATCATACTGCAGTGCTCTGTGGTTTTGTAAACCCATCAATCATGATATTGCACTACTTGTGGTGTAAAACGGAATTCCCTTAGCACTGACCAGCAAGTGCTATCGGTTTGCTCGACAGAATTCAGAAATTGTAGTCTTACAGATGATATCATGTTTCACGCATGACATCATAGTACAATTATACTTGTGCTTACTAGACTCCATAGAGCTCAAATGCTCATAAATAAAACAATGATGGCACTCTGATAAAACCAATATGATGGTATATGGAGTGCAAAAAATATCGATCTCTGTATTACGTTTTTTGCTCCATAACACATTGTATCGGTCTCATCACAGTCCCATCATTGTTTATTATTAACTCGCTTAATAATTTTTTACTGTCAATAGGTCAAGACCTGTACACCGGCGGGTAACATTTTGATAAGATTTAGTTCAGTTAAAGTGTGGACGTCAAACTACATTTGTGCTCATCACGATGACGACATATTGGTGGAGGCAACGTCTTTAGAACTGTGATAGGATATATGAATAGAATTACACTACTTGTGTTTTCATTATGTAAAATATCAACCGAGTCCATGTTAATCAGTATTTGTCTCGACATATTAACAAAACACTCCCACGAATCCTCTATATATTATACATGTGCCTCACACTACTGTCAATCTGCTTGGAACAAAAATCACACCTTCGCTTTGAGAGTGAAGTTCTGTTAATGTCAAGTAAAGACAAAACTTTGGTATTATTTATTTATTATTTTTTAAGAGACAGGATTTGGCAATTGTCATAATTGAGTGACTTTACAGGTGAAAGTATTTGGCTCCTGGATATAACCTATTACCGCCAGCCGAGGGCATTATTTTTGGCTTTTTAAGTTGTTTTTTTGTTGCAAAAGTCATTGGTTTAAAAATTACTCAAAATTGTTGTAGGTGAGCATTTTGTCGATGGCATTTTTATTATTTTTTAAAACTGCTGTAGGTAACAAATTCTTAAGTTCCAGCCCTGGTTAGAGATGTAACGATAGTGGTAGGTCGCGATATTATACATATCCAGATACGTGGGTCACAAATTTCAATAACCAATGGCACGGACCCTAGTTGCAAAGTTGTGTAAACTATTTTTGGTAATTACATATAATGTTCAATACATGCATTACGAATGATATATAATGTTCAACATACATGTACAACATATGTATTACGAATTACATATAATGTTCAACATATGTATTACGAATTACATATAATGTACAACATATGTATTGTGATACAAATGCCATAAATCATTACATTGTAGTAACATCTTAACCAATCTTGCTCGAGTTTGTAGTGAACCGGCACACTATGAATACCCATTTACAAATCAAATCTGACAGCACTCTGAAAATTAATCAACAGAATGATAAGAGAAACTGACAAAGAAAAAGAAATAACGATATCAAAAGGATCCCACTTTAGAAAATTAAAGTGCAATAAAAGGTGAACAAATACTGTCCACACAAAACTTCTATAGTATAACAAAACATTCGGTCTTATAACAGGACAATGTACTTTTACAAAACCGACATACAATAGTTTTAACAAATAACGATACATAAAATATAACACAGAAATAATCAACAGAACTGTGGGACATGCATGAAGAAACAAAGACTACGAAAATGACCAAAGCTATAATAAAAAAAAGAAAAAGAAAAAAAAAACAAAGTGCTTGCTTTTTTCAAAAAACCTTTTAAGCCAGATTTTGTAGTTTTAAAGAACTGAGCCAAGGTAAGAGATAACTGTTGGAAACAGAACTGCCGAGCATTACATAAACTATAAATTTTCTTTATTTTTAGAAATTTCTCAAATGTGCTGTTAGACGTAAGCCAATCATAGTGAAACTAAAATAAATTAGCCAATAATTATACAGCCATTAACCCCCCCCCCCCACCAAATCAATATGAGCAATTCATTGTGAGGAAACAATTATAATCCCAGATAAACATATGGATCTGGACAAAGTTGAAAATGAATTGCCAAAATCATACATACCAAGACAATATTTTCAAGACTTCCAAATGTGGTACAAAACGGTGAAATCTAAACACAGACGCCCATATTATCATGAGCACCATAGAAAAATATTGCACTATTGTATTCTGTTTTACCGAATTTGAAAAAATAAATCTATCCAGTCACCTCTATGAAATAGCAGGGGTCGAAATTGTCTGAAATTCCTGCTGGACTATAAGTCCATAATTCTGACGGCCTGAATGAAAAACTGTCGGACCAAACATGATTGCCCGAGAGTAATGTGGGAATAATTGCCGGTCCGACGAGAGGATAGGTAAAAACATCCCTCAGCCCATGGTGATGCTTACCAGGAAAAACCGGTTGGGACGGCGGAATTTCGACCCCTGAATAGACACCCACATTGATGGACTTAATATTCTTCCAAAACATATAATGCAAATTTACCTGTATTAATAATACATCCATCTTAGAAGACCATTATTTTTAAACACAATATACCCACTTCATAGCTGTGAAAAAACAAATGGTTCGACAAGATACACAATTATTACATATTACGCGATAGATGATAAATCGTCTTAAAACTGGCCAATGATTAAAATATACAGGCGTTTCTGTCCCCAAATCTATATCCAGGGTAATGGATTTACTGCGAATGGACCCACACCGACAGGAAAATAACTACGTCTTCAGCAAATGTACATGGCTTGAAATCTGTGTTACCTCAACATCATGGAAACGCCGATAGCTCTACAAAAATAAATGAACTGCGAGAGCCATTGGATATACATGATACAACTGGAAGATAACGAGCGCACATCAAGTTAGTTGTGTTAGCTTCACACAAATAACCCTTTTCAAATAAAAAAAGAGAGAAGAAATCACAAAATAAGGATCCTAGCTATGGTGTTAATACATAACTGATGTTTTTTTAAACACAAAGTATTATGTCTTTTGGCATGCGACGACCTGCCATCAGTTGCCGTTGACACCAGGAGGCTGCTGAGGCACGAGGGATGTGAAGAACGTGGACACGAAACTCCAGAAAACTGCAAACGCGCCCAGCTTCTCTGGTTCGGGCGCCGGCGGTGACGTGGTTGCAGTTTCTGTGTATGCGGGCTCCGCCGTCACTTCACCGCTATTTTCACCTTCCTGAAAAGTGTATGATTATTCATTTTAACACTCGTATGTAGGGCAAAGAGTCTGACTGGTTTTTTGTGTTTTGCAATATTATTAAAAAATCATTGCGACAGATTTGTTATGCTGTTTGAAGATATCTGCTGACAATTGTAACAAATTTATTAAAACTGTACTGTACCCGTGTTTGTATTTTGCATTTATTGACACGATAATATGGCACAGTGAGATACTTATGTGGGAGGTGATGATGGCATTCTTTAGATTATCTAGAATCACACTCAAATTGCCTTAAACTTAATTTTTTTTAACACATTTCTATTTAATAATCTTATGCTTCCGATCCAAAATCTGGGAATCACAGAGGCATAGAATCCTGCTAAAGTGACAGCCTGAACTTATGTTATAAATTAGATTTAGCAGATATATTAAATGGTGTTAAATTAATGTTAAACAGTATTTAAATAAATGCATAATTAATATCAAAGAAAAGCTGGGTATTTTTACATTAAAACTGGGAATTTTGTCTCCAAAACTGGGAATAAACAAGAGGCCCATGGGGCTAAATCGTCACCCGAGTAAACTGTTGACCCCATTTAACAGACTCATGGAATGCACCATACCAATTGTTTTTTAATTATAGTTTTTTAGGGGGGGGGGGGGGGGAAATTGGGGGTTCAGAATTTGAAAATGTGAAAAGTTTACACATGATGACAGACGAACATGGATGTCAACAAGTCACTGAGTTTTCGGTTCAGGTGATTTGAAAAAGGAAATGGCCTTCGGTTCAGTTGACATAAAAAACCGAAACAGCATTTGGGAAATAATGGTGAATATTGCCAACACACATCACAGGTGATCAGAGCCTGAGCTACGTACCTGTGGTGGTGTCGTGTCTTCTGTCTCGGCCCCATCAGGCTCGTTGGCAGGGGGCGCTTCCGCCGGCTCAGCCTGTGCAGGTTGTTCCTCGGCAGGTGGCGCTCTGGCATTCTGTCGAAGCATCGCCCATCCATTCTGTAACCTGTAATATGTAGGTTCAAAAAATCAACACCTACAAGTTACTGCCAGTTAGAATCAAAGAGTTTGCTGCTAAAAGATGTTTCTGACTCAACAGTGCTTTTTTACAGCCTAACATCACATATGAAATATATTTTCTTGTTCAGTACGTGTTTGTTCATTAGAAGCACATTACAACAAACAGAAAAAAGTGGGGTCCTGCTTCAGTTATGTCATTGCACCTTACCAACTCATCAAGTATCCACATCAGATTTTGGACATATGTGTTATGCCAGATGCTGATGTCCCCACCCCTATGCCAAAAATAAATTAACAGTACAGACATCTGTGCAACATTTCTGTACTGTGTGTGTTGGGGGTGAGTAAACAGGCTAACTCCAGAATTTTGTTTTGTTGGCCTTCATTACGAAATTTGTGCCTATACTGCACACCTATTCAGACACTTACATACTGATCTAAGGTGGGAATGTGGGTGGTTCATTGACCACTCTGACAACCCCCACACTAACCACCTAGTTAGTCTAATCCCGAAGGGGAGGGGCCAGACTCCCTTTGTCATTCGCACTCTCTACGAAGAACACCCACAGCAATTCTCAAACACAGCAAATACGATAATGCACAACGATGATCTGTATGATGAAAGGCCCATTAAATATGTATTAGAATATATATTAAGAGAATTTAGTAAAACAAAATGTAAGGCTAAAACCAGAATTGGTCATGTCCAGAAGTCATCATGGTTTTCAGAGAAGTCATCATGGTTTTCAGAAGAAAACAAAACTTTTACGATGACAATTACATTTATTTGTTCCAATAGCTCTGCATTACTCCTACTACATCAGGGCTAGCTCTGTCACTCGCCAAATTTGCAAACTTTAAATTAAAAAAACAATTGACGAATTTTAACAGATAATCTGGTGAAATGTTTTGCTGACCCAGAGCTAGCCCTGTACATGAACAGGCTTTCTGCCAGACAACAATCTG
Organism: Gigantopelta aegis; assembly: GCF_016097555.1. Taxonomy (NCBI): domain Eukaryota; kingdom Metazoa; phylum Mollusca; class Gastropoda; order Neomphalida; family Peltospiridae; genus Gigantopelta; species Gigantopelta aegis. The sequence goes on along the minus strand of NC_054712.1, from coordinate 3,574,462 downwards.
AGGGTACATATAAAAACAAAACCGTGAACAGGCTTTCTGCCAGACAACAATCTGAGGGTACATATAAAAACAAAACCATGAACAGGCTTTCTGCCAGACAACAATCTGAGGGTACATATAAAAACAAAACCATGAACAGGCTTTCTGCCAGACAACAATCTGAGGGTACATATAAAAACAAAACCATGAACAGGCTTTCTGCCAGACAACAATCTGAGGGTACATATAAAAACAAAACCATGAACAGGCTTTCTGCCAGACAACAATCTGAGGGTACATATAAAAACAAAACCATGAACAGGCTTTCTGCCAGACAACAATCTGAGGGTACATATAAAAACAAAACCATGAACAGGCTTTCTGCCAGACAACAATCTGAGGGTACATATAAAAACAAAACCATGAACAGGCTTTCTGCCAGACAATAATCTGAGGGTACATATAAAAACAAAACCATGAACAGGCTTTCTGCCAGACAACAATCTGAGGATACATATAAAAACAAAACCGATCACAAGTGCTGCTACTAGGCAGTTATGCGTCTGAATGTTTTTGAAATTGGACTGTACATTCATATACTTTAACAAATTAAAAAAAAAACCCCAATTCTCTTAATATAATCTATCTAAAATGAAAATGTAACTGTATCCATTAATTTCCAAGATTTTAGCCTTCATACCCTCTGGCCGACACCATATAACCGTAAATAAAATGTGTTGAGTGCGTCGTTAAATAAAATATTTCCTTCCTTCCTTCATACCCTCTGGCGAAACCCTGATAAATGTCTCCCAACCACCCAAACAAAACATTTGAAATAATCTTTACACTCAATTTGTTCAAGCACTGGACCTACAGTGTTGGCCTGTTGATGGTGTACTCACAAGTATATAAAGAAGAACCCGCCGAGGACGTAGACAAATCGACTGAGCGACGAGTAGAAGTAGACGATGCTGACTAGCACGAGGAAGCGGAAAGACACAAAAATATAATCCAGCCAATCGCGGTGTTCGATGTCTTCTTCGTCGTCATCATCCACCATGCCACCCTGGGCATTCATACGCACGTTCTGATTGGCCGCAGCACCATTGGCAGGCCTGTTCTGATTGGCTGGTATATCGTTGGCAGCTGGCGTTGCCGGGGCAACTGGTATATCGGGTCTAGATGGATTCATAGTCTGATAACTGAAAGAAACACAGGTTATAATTATCACACAAAGTACTTTAAATTAAAAAAAAGGAAATATGTTTTTTTAAATAGGCATGTTTAAAAATGCTTCAGCACACTGTCTTAAGTAACACCATTTTATTCTATGTAATGGCAATGGGAAAGTAAGAATGTGGATGAAATGCATTTCCACCACAAAGGAAACTACTTTTAACTGCAGCAAATAAAGATTCTTATATATTGCATTCTAAGGAGGGCACAGTGAATACAGTGTTTGTACTTACCATTGCATGTACTGTGAATACAGCGTCTGTACTTACTACTGCATGTACTGCAAATACATAGCGTTTGTACTCACTATTGCATGTAATGTGCCATGTACTGCGAATATATAGCGTTTGTACTTGCTATTGCATGTACTGTGAATACAAAGCGTTTGTATTTACTATTGGATGTACTGTGAATACATAGCGTTTGTACTTACTATTGGATGTACTGCGAATACATAGTGTTTGTACTTACTATTGGATGTACTGCAATTACATATCGTTTGTACTTACTATTGCATGTATTGCGAATATATAGCGTTGTACTTACTAATGGATGTGATTCGAATACATAGTATCTGTACTTACTATTGCAAGTACTGTGCCATGTACTGCAAATACAGCATTTGTACTTACTATTGCATGTACTGCAAATACATAGCATTTGTACTTGTTATTGCATGTACTGCGAATACAGCGTTTGTACTTATTATTGCATGTACTGCAAATACATAGCATTTGTACTTGTTATTGCATGTACTGCGAATACAGCGTTTGTACTTACTATTGCATGTACTGCAAATACAGCGTTTGTACTTACTATTGCATGTACTGCGAATACATAGCATTTGTACTTACTATTGCATGTACTGCGAATACAGTGTTTGTACTTACTATTGTATGTACTGCAAATTCAGCATTTGTATTTACTATTAATTGTACTGTGAATACAAAGCATGTGTACTTACTATTGCATGTACTGCGAATACATAGTGTTTGTACTTACTATTGCATGTACTGCGAATACATAGTGTTTGTACTTACTATTGCATGTACTGCGAATACATAGAGTTTGTACTTACTATTGCATGTACTGTGCCATGTACTGTGAATACATCTGCTGCATCCACATGTACTGTTCGGGTGTGTAGTAGCCAGCCTGGGGCTGCATCATCATCGGAGAGCCAGCTGGTGTAAAACCAGCCATCATTGGATTGTGTACTGCTGGGTTGGACATCGCAGCAGGCACGGCACTGAAACACACACAAACCATGTGCTACACCAAAGAAACTCACATGTGCGACAATGTTAATGTATGTGGTTAAAAACACTATGTATCATCTATGACGTATAGAAATGAATGCTTCAACCCCTCCCCCAAAATATTAACAGAAGAAAGTGGAACCTTTCATGGCTCATTTCCGTTATAATCAGAGACCTATTTCACGTAACTCTCACAATTCTAGGGTCTCACAGTGTAATGCAAAGATATTTGCAAGGACGATACAATGTTAGGCCAAACAAAAAAATAGGTGTGTTTCCGGTCGACCGACCATCCCTAGCTTTACCCCCCTCCCCTAATTTTTTCTCTCTCTTAAACTGAAAAAAAAAAAAAAAAAAAAAAAAAAAAAAAAAGTAAAAATAAAAGAGGACAACATCACCAAACAAGAGTATTTCCTTCCTTGCACATTGTTTACGTACTATTATACGATACATTTTGCACATGTAATTCCCTTCTGAAAAACATCGAGAAATTATGGAAAAGCTTTTGTAATACAGTTCCTTCCCATGATTAGCTACCACCGAACAGCTTGGTCGGTCACGGAAGTAACCGAATGCCTTGGTACAGGTTATTTTGATATTTTAAACATCTGTTTATGCCACAAATCCATATATATTATTTATAGATAATGTTATACAAGTACACACACATTAAGGAAGAAAGGGAAGGGGAGAAAACCCCCCCCCCAAAAAAAACCCTACCTACCTACCCTAATTTTTTGGGGGATGCAATCGGAAACACACCTATTTTTTTGTTTGGCCTTACAAAAAACCCAAATGCTTCATGAACTATTACCGCACATGTTTTTGCAACAGCTCTAATTTCAGGAAAATGTTTTTGTAGTACTTAATTATTACAGGTACCCAATACACATTCCAGGCACAAAGCTACTAGAAGACACAGTGACACGTAACAAAACTTATGGGTTGAAACTAGGATCTGCACCTTTAACTTCTCTAGCAAATGTTTGGGTCACTTTAAACTTTGACCCAGCCGGATGTCATTTGGTTTAGTGCTACCTATAAAACCCCCACATACCAGGACTGCACAAATTATCAATTATAAATGCAATTTTATTTGGCATAACTGACTTACTGTTTGCAAACATAAAATTTACCGAGTAATGTGTCTTTCCATTTTTAACTTGGACCCCAAAAATCATTAAAAATTTAGGAAATTTGAGCAACAAATATGTAGCCAAATTAAAGTTTTGATTAACGAAACAGATAAAATCAAAGTAAATTTACAACAAAAAAATTAATTTTTTTTTGTCGTATTCTTTAACAGTGCACCTACCCAGGATTGAACACATTGGCTTGAGTGTTTCCGTAAGTGACGGGATTGGAACCTCTGTACCTGAGACCGTCAGAGGACGAGGATGAAACTGTGGAGTAATTGGATCCTGATGGGGTACTTGGCACCGATCCAGCTGATGACTTTTAAAAAAAAAAAACAGTCATAAAATTAAAATCAAACATTATCATGTAACTTTAGCAGGGCTTCTAGATTATGGTAGCCCCATTCCCATGGCTAGTGATATTCAATGTTGGGCTAGTAAATAACTACTATTGCCACGCCAGACAGGGCTTCTAGATTATGGTAGCCCCACTCCCATGGCTAATGATATTCAATGTATGGCTAGTAAATAACTACTATTGCCACGCCACACCCATTCCCATGGCTAGTGATATTCAATGTTGGGCTAATAAATAACTACTATTGCCATGCCAGACACAGCTTCTAGATTATGGTAGCCCCACTCCCATGGCTAGTGATATTCAATGTTGGGCTAGTAAATAACTACTATTGCCACGCCAGACAGGGTTACTAGATTATGGTAGCCCCACTCCCATGGCTAGTGATATTCAATGTTGGGCTAGTAAATAACTACTGTTGCCACGCCAGACAGGGCTTCTAGATTATGGTAGCCCCACTCCTATGGCTAATGATATTCAATGTTGGGCTAGTAAATAACTACTATTGCCATGCCCAATGGCTAGTGAAAACAAAAGTCAAATGCTGCAGTTAATGTAAGTTTATTTTGTAAATATAAATACCCTGCCCCCACCACCACATGTTAGTGTTTTAAAAATCTATTTCCTGTTTAGATGACATATCCGATTATTACTATTAATGATTAAAATTGTATTAACTTAAAGTAAAGTAGGGCTAGTGAATTTTTAATTGTGGCTAGTCAATTTTTAAAATCACTCATCCCATAGCTAGTGGATTTTGTAAAAATTCTAGAAGCTCTGTTTACTGTAACTAACTTAAATATGCTATTGCAGAATTAAAATTTACATTTGAACATACATGTACATGTATATTAACATCCTAAATTCTTTACAAACAAAACAATAACATGCTACAATCAACAATAAAAGTACCTAAACAAATACTGTATTCTTAAAAAAAAAACCCTCACAAAAACTTTTAAAGTATTTTAAAAATAAATAATATATATATATATATCCTTAAAAATGTCAGTTTTCAATTGTGAAAAATTATTACAATGTTCCAAACAAATAATCCAAATTTGATAATTGATCTCCAAGTGCGTTCTAAGCAAGTTAAGTTTAAGAAACAACACCCTCCCCCAAAAACTATTTAAGAAGTGTTTTATTTGACAACACACTCAACATTTTATTTACGGTTATATGGCGTCAGACATATGGTTAAGGACCACACAGATATTGAGAGAGGAAACCCGTTGTCGCCACTTCATGGGCTACTCTTTTCGATTAGCAGCAAGGGATCTTTTATATGCACCATCCCACAGACAGGAAAGTACATACCACAGCCTTTGATATACCAGTCGTCGTGCACTGGCTGGAACAAGAAATAATCCAATGGGCCCACCCCACTAACAGGGATCGATCCCACACTGACCGTGCATCAAGTGAATGCTGTACCACTGGGCTACATCCCCCCACCCCCGAAAACTATTTAGGACGCGTGATAAAATACACTGCTCAGACTACACACCGATAACATACCATGTCTGAACTTTCAGCCGCCGCAAGATCACTGTGAGAACAAACTAAGTGGACTGTGTGAAGGGCAGCTTCATCAATCTGTGAGGAAAACAAAAACAACCACAGCATGTAAACATGATAACAATATTCACTAAAGAAAATTAATACAACCAACTGTAATGCAGGTTTCTAATTTTACCATGGCAACGATGGAACTTGGCACTATGATACGAAATTTGGACATTGCAGTGGTTGCAAAACAAGGCGTCGCATGCGACGTTTATTACCCTCATTTCCGATGTCTATTTTCGCCATGTGCAGTTGCTCAGACTCCAGTTCATATTTTCTTGGTTCTTGTCCGAATGTATAGCTCGGCTTCTATGGGTTAATTTCTTCAGAAACACTTTGAGTTTCCCACGAATACAGCGTCCATTACTGCTCATTGCCTTTGTTTTAAAAAAATATTTTGTTTTGATTTATGAGCAGATTAATAGACCCAGTGATTTTCCGCAATCGCGGAAAACGGATGGAATTCCAGGAATTCCCATTGTGAAACGGAATTTACATTTGGAAACGGAATTACGATTTTCCGTTAAGTTAAGACAAATTAATACTATCTTACTATTGCCACATGCTGTAAAACTGACGACTGACCCATGCGCAGTACTATTGGCAAACGCTAGACTGGGTTATGCGCTTCACGGTAAACCAAATGGTCACATTGGGAACCAATCAAATACTTAGCGAACGTTTGCTGGCTGAACTTGGGGCTGGTTTACTGCTTCTAGTCTGATGCGCCTGCGCAGATGGGACAGATTTTTTCCAGGAGTAAGTTTAGCCAGCAGTTTGTCACCAACGCTTGCCTTGGAAGACAGATTTTTACGCTACACATTAAACTGAATGACCATTTCGGGAACCACCAGTCAAAATATGTTTGCAAACGTTCAGCAAAAAACGGCTGGCTGAACGTTGCAATGTTACTTTATTTCCGCTGTGTCATGCGCATACTTCAATTTGCAGACGACGTTAGACTGTCAAAGAGATGATAAAATAAATGTTTACGTTTTGTGAACCCTAAGCCCCGTTGAATAAAGCAGTGCACTTAATTGTTGGACAATCATGCTTTATGTAGTTATTATAAGTGTAGCCTTTACTCCCGATGTGATTTTTCGCTGCTAATATGTAGGCTTATTTTAATTTCATGACAAATAGCGACACATGTCGACACCATTCAATTGTCGGACCCTTTAATTTGTCACAACTTGTGTTAGTTCAATTGTTAATTACACATTGTAGTCTAAAACGGAAATGAAACGGAATTTACAAAAACATAAAACGGAAAATAGCTTCTTTTTTTAAAAAACGGAAAACCACCGAGTCATACTTGTTCTATTCTTGGGCCAACAATTTCGCCAACTATATGCATTACAAGTGGACTACATTGCACACTTCTGTGGTAACAGACTCTGGCCCATAGAGCCATCTCCCCCCCCATAGTGTCTGTAGCTCTCGATAAACCCCCAACTCCTACTCTGTCAGTTCCAACGCCTACTAGCAGTGTTCGAGATTAACAGTATCCCGATATTCTGGGGATACCAGAATTTAAGTTTGGATACCAGAGTTCAATAACCCAGTATTCCACAAGGATACAATATAATGCAGAGGTTGTTTTTTTAATCCTGCGTTTTTATTTTTCGCAAAAACAATGAAAGTCGTCATTTACTGGTGAAGTTTTAGAGCTCCTACCCAGTCTAATGCTGCACTGGATCAATAGCAATGTAGCAATAGACTGGGAACGAGAACAGTGTCGTCCAAGTTTGTTACGATGTAATTTATGAATTTCATTTAAGCAGGATACTAAATTCTTAGGTGGGATACCAGATTTTGAAATGTTAGTATCCATCTGGGATACTGCCCAACATTTTTAATCTCAAACACTGCTACTAGTACTTCGTTTTTCAACCGCTGCATTGTTGACAGCCAAAAAATAGTGTGGTGCCCATGTTTTATATATAGATATATAGATAAATGTACAATGTAAGAAATAGTGAAATTACCGCTGGTAATATGATCAGGGCTAGCTCTGGCACTCGCCATTGGCGAATTGTGAATGTTACAAGCAATTGGTGAATTTTATTTTACTTTGGCGAAATAAGTGCATGAAATAATTTATATGTTTTTTTGAGAAAATAACTGAGTTTTTGAAATTTTGGAAGTTTAATAGATAATTTGGCAAACTTTTCTGTAACCTGTTAACCCAGAGGTAGACCTGATGATAAAGGGCAACTGTATCCAACAACTACAATAGGCTGAAGCCCAAGGCACCAGAGTGAAATAATGTTTGCCTGAAAGAAACAAAGTTGCATTCATGCCCTTCTTTTAAACAGAAAGAAACACTTGCTGTGCCACCCTACCTCCAATTAAACTTCAACCTATGGTAGAGGTGTTCTGAAGGTCAGTTATACTAGTTAGTTAAAAACATGATTGATTGGGTTCTGACAATATGATGAATAACTATTATATGAAACACATTTAATCAACGGTTTTAGAAAATGTTTACTATATAACTATTCCTACAATTTAGATTAGGTTTGTTTTTTATGTGTACAATATACATGATTAACAACATCGAAAGTCATTTAATAAATACTTTTCTGAAATTCAATAAACTTAATTTTGTAAGTAAATATGTTTAGTAAAATTTGAACCCCGATACTTTGTACAGAGGCGGATCTAAGGGGGGCCTGCCCCCCCCCCCCACCCCCTAAATTATGTGATAATTATAATTTATTATATATTAATTTTCATTTTTTATGATCCCCTTCTAAACCTTCCCCAAATTTCCCTTGGCATTCACATCATGTCACTGGGGGTCCCCTAAATGGATGTTCTGGTAATAAGTTTCTTCAACACACATCATATCTTGTAACTGTGCTTGCTGTATGGAAAATCTTACAATTAATAACATTAACAATGGCGGTCTACGTAAAAAGCATAAATTTTACAAATTTTATGTATATAATGGATCTCTATTGATAATGAATGAAAAAAAATGCCTTTCTTTGGCAAAATCATGAGCCAAATAGTAGATATGATAATTGAGATGTGATAATCGTACAGCACATGTCTCTTGAAAAATGACCTGAGATTTAAAAAAAAATTTTTTTAGCAGGCTAATATCTATTTTACCTGGTAGGTCAGAAAAATGGATTGCTTTTGTAAATATAAATATTCTGCCCTCAACCCAAACTTAGTGTTTTTAACTTAAGCTTTATCTCTTTAGGTGACATATCCATTTATTACTATTATTTAATGAAATTGTATTAACTTAAAAGTAATGTAGGTCTAGTGCAATTTTTAATCGCGGCTAGTAAATTTTCAAAATCCTTGATCCCATGGCTAGTGGATTTTATAGAAATTCTAGAATCCCCGAGTCTTTTCAAAACAAATAGAACGCTTTTACTGTTTAACACCTTGTGTGAACACTGGAAGTAAAATGTATATATATTCATAAAATGAAATTAAACTTGCATATAGTGGCAAAACCAGTGAAATCAGAAGACTGCTTAGCACTGAAAATCAATTACCAGATACCTGTATACAACAGATGTTGTCAGTCACTAGGTGTGGGGGAGGGGAGAAACTACACTTATATTGTGATCTCAATAATGTCATTGCCAGCAAGGCTATATGATTATTGATCAGTTTGTGAAACTCCACCTACACAGACCAACTCATACAATGTTTACCACTGAAAAGCTTTTATGAATACAGTGCCTGTCAAACAGTGGTTAAAGTTTGTTTTGTTTAACAACGCCACTAGAGCACATTGATTGATTAATCATCAGCTATCGGATGTCAAACATTTCGTAATTTTAACACATGGACTTTTAGAGGAAACCTGCTAAATTTTTCCATTAGCAGTAAGGGATCCTATACATGCAGGATAGCACACACCGCAGCCTTTGATATAACAGTCATGGTGCACTAGCTGAAATGAAAAATAGCCAAATGGGCCAACTGACAGTGACCATCAATTTCAAAGCAAAATCAATTTATATGTTTTAAAAGCAATCACTACAAAATATATTTACTAGCAATGTATAGATTGGACACAGAGTCCCATGAGACGGACAGATGGAAAACAAAAATAAGAATTTCAGGGAATAAAAAGTTTGTTTTGTTTAATGACACCACTAGAGCACATTGATTAATTAATCATCGGCTACTGGATGCCAAACATTTGGTAACTCTGACAGTCTTAGAGAGGAAACCTGCAAAAATTGTTCCATAAGTAGCAAAGGATCTTTTACATGCACTTTCCCCCAGACAGGATAGCACAAACCACGGCTTTGACCAGTTGTGGTGCACTGGTTGGAACGAGAAAATACCCAATCAGTTGAATGGATCTACAGTGGTGGTTCAATTCTGCCCCTTCATGGAATTAATTGATCACCTACAATAATCTGCTTTAGTGTTCATAATATAACTAACTCCCCAACCAATCAAATGACAAGAAAAATATACCTTGTTTGCCACTGTTCTCTTCCCATACATTCCATGTTGTATATATCTATGTATGTAATAGTATGTATGTATGTATGTATTGATGTATGAATAGCTATATATTGTATGTCTGTCGAGAAAGACTTAAATTTGTAATCTAAAATAAAATATGAAAAAAGAGTTATATCAACCCAATACAATCAAACTTGTCTAAAATGACAACAATAAAGAGTAGTCAAAAGTGACCACTTAAGACAAGTGGCTACTGAATACATGTGAAACTTTTACTGCATGTCTTTTTTTTCTTTTCTTTTTTTAACTGTCAGTACTGCTAATTGATTGAAGTGCTCTATAGTTTCCTAAAAATCACAATTCCACATGTCGCCTTCTTCAGAAATAATGAAATGTAACTGAAAAACACTAATTTAACCATTTGTAATTCTCACAAGTTTGTCTTCTCTTTTCATTTAAGTACTACTCCATGCAGAGTATTATCTTAGTGGATTAATCTACCAACATCAAGCTTAGATTACCCTCAAGCAATTCAATGTATTCCACAGTCCCAATTTCTTAACTGATACACAGTGGAGATGGTGGACTGAACGGGTATTGAGTACGCCCGACTCCTCCATCCAGTACAGGAAAGGAGTTGGGAAGGTAGAGGTTGGGAGGGTAGGGGTTGGGAGGGTAGAAGAGGGGACCACCCGTGCTTGGCAAGTGCAAGAGAGCACAAGCAGCCAGACCAGGGTCAGCAGTCGTATTTGTGGTTATTAAGTTGCCGTAGTGCCCCTCTGTTGAAGGAAACGTTTGCCTTAATGCCTCTCCAACTTGCCTTGTTCTACTTTGTTATTAAACTGAAGACAACACTTGCCATGCCACCCACCTATTCCCCCAAAAACTAAAATTTGACCCCTGCACAAACCCACCTGTCTCAGAACCTCCTTTAATGTGACGTCATCAGGCAACAATTTGCCAGAGTAAATCAATTTCTGCTGATTGTGTTTCTGAAAGATAAATGAACAGAATTTAAATCAGTTTCTATACTTGAATTTATCAGTATCGAAAAGAGTTTGACCCAAGAAGTGTTGTTTAAAATGTGCTCAGCAGTGGTTTCGCGAGAGAATAGCATGGGTAAAATTACATACCCTAAAATGTTGGTAATTAATGGACATACATATATATATATATATACCCATGTAACAAATTATATACAGATATCAATTTTATTTAATAATTTTAATAGGTTTTTTTAATAAATATTTCCGTGACTTGCATGACATATCAGATGAGATTTCAGAAAACTTTGAAGAAATGTGTTGCATGCTAGCACTATAAGTCTATTAATATCTGCTGGCTAAGTGAATGATCAGTGGCTGATGCAACAGTCCGTGGAAAATTCTATTGCTTCAAAGTGCCACCTTTTCACCAGATAGAAATAAATGGATTCACCAATATTCAAATGGCTGTCCATAGCCAATGGGTTGACTAATCTTCATAAAATAAGTTTTTTTTTAAACCAGTCTATACTACATATATGCATATCCCTCTTGGCAAAAATGAATGATTTTGTTCTATTTAAAATTTCGATTCCGAGAAACATGTTATTTTATTTTGGGATTATTTGTTACATTAAAGTGTCGTCGCCAGAGAAAAACATAAAAAACATGCACTGCAAACAAGAACCTGATTGTGAACGAAGTACTGGTTACAGGAAAACACAATGAACTTGGAACCAATACAAGACCTGACAAATTGCGACTTTAAAAAGTATTTTTTAAGTCAATAAACATTGTGTAATTAGCAGCTAGCGGAATACTAATTAATGTAATATTTGATGGTAACAGGTCATTTCGCCCTTATTACTAGTTCACCAGAGTCGTTTTGAGCAGGGTCGATTCGTACCTCCAACCGAGTCGTTTCGCCCCATGTTTCGATTTTCTTTAATTTTTATTTTGTTAATAAAGTACATTTATTCATTAATTTGTCCTATATCCATTGATTTTTATATGTCACACACTGCGATCTATATTGCGTGTTTATATTTACAGATAAAAATATTATAATTTTGTTTATTTCCAATATCATTTACTCAAGCCATATACACGAAATATGTACAGGCCTTAGATAATATACAGATAATGTATTCACATTAATAATTAATTTATTAACAGCCACACTGCATACTACTGATGTGCTGTTGTTTCTTATTAAATATACTACATACCCAGCTGAGGTTCAAACGCAGAGTATGGTATGTTGATTTCGCCTAACTTCAGCTGACAGAAAGTAAACAGCTGATACGGCATTAATATCCAAAGATAGAAAATTTAATAATTACCTAATATTTGGTACTGGTAATGAATAATGAATAAACAGAAGAAAAAAACTATTTCAAAACTATAATAAATATATTCATTGGGGGGGGGGGGGGGGGGGGGGGGGAGACAACCCGGTATAAATGAGACTAAGGGCGAAACAACGCAGAGTTCGAAATGGTTTTAGCGCGTTAATTTTTGGGCGAAATGACCAGGATTCATATTTGATTGATGCAAACCAGCGAGTTCATGTTACATATTAAATATCACACAAACCCCATGTCACCAACTCTGTCGGGTCAAACATGGAAATTATTCCATTAATATTACTTACTGGATTGCTAGGATATACTGCTTCAAGGTGCTCTTTCAGTTTTCTAACAGTCCAGTCCAAGAAACAATCAATAGTTTGATCCTCTATTCGTTGATTTGGTGCTTTCACCACCAACGTCACCGGGTTATCGCCCATACCCATCATATCTGCACTTTACAACAAACAAATATATAATGGGATAGACGAGGCGTTGTCACAGTACTTAACTGATGAACTTACGCCTGATGAAATGTTCAAATGGCGTTTGTTTTTGTTTTGAAGGAAGAGGTCACGCCCTATTATTACGAATCGTACAAAACTGTGGTAGTTTTAAAAGTTGTCACTTATGTACACGTGAATATGATACCAATATACATGTCTTTACGTATATTATTAAGCCTCGTTGTTAATTTGGACGTTCTTTTTGCTAAAAATGCAATTAGTGTAAAACCCAACTTTCTTCCTGATATATGTCCATGGTGACGTATGTATCATGTGATTTGTCAGAAAGTTGGCAATTTGTGATTGGTCAATATTACATTTCCGGTAAGATAACTCTACTGACAAGAACACAGCAAGGTGCCAAAGTTTTTCACTTTGGTCTCACTACACAGATGTCATCTGTCATTGAAACCCATGTTAAACTGCCCAACTTCAAGCGAAGATTGCCCATAGAACGGGTTCTCGTTGGCACTAACAACATACACATTGCGAACATACATTATATAAGCATTTATTTTCACTCCAAAATTGAGAACATTTCCGTCTCAGTTTTTTGCTATATGACCGCATCTGGCTGTAGTACCGGTCTGAACAGGTGGTTCATTAACCGATTCACGCCGGCTGTCACTTGCGCTATATACCCATGTCCCAAAAGGTCGATGCACAATATTACAAAATAACATGGGCAAAATACAGCCAGAAGGCTTACCATTAAACATACATATTGTTTTAATTCTTCACCATTTCCTAGAAGTGAATATGTGAACCATAACATGTGCCACAATTAGGAACTATAGTGGAGCGTGATGAATGAACTCTCACCCGGAAGTGATCTGTGTAGTGAGACCTTTGTACATATCTAAGCAACAAACAGGAAGAGGTGCTCATTTTCCACTCTTGCAAATCAAAATCATTTCTTATATAAAGTGTTTCACAAAGATAAAACCAAACAAATGAAAATCCAAGTGATGAAGACCACATACCAGAAACTTAATTGTACGTTTAAAATAATTAGTGGCAGTTCCACGATCAGTCTCGGGGTGGATGTGGGGGAGGGGGTAGGGGAGGTTATCATGATTTTTGTCTTCAAATAATTTATTTTATATATGGATTATATAAATTGGCATGGTATACACTGGACAACATAATAAGAACATAAAATGGTTAAATCAGATATATAGTAACGGTAATGATGGTAATGAATATAATTTGCAGGTGTTATACATACATACATACATACATACATACATATATACATACACATATATACACACATACATCAATACATACATACATACATACATACACACATACATACATGAATACATCAATACATACATACATACATACATACATACATACATACATACATATATACACACATACACACATCAATACATACATACATACGTACGTCAGGTCAGGTCATAGGGTTTTACGTGCACATTCAGAACAAGCTGTTGTAGCGCACGTCTGTCGTGGGCACAGGAGCCGGCCTTGGCTAGATACGTACGTAAAAGAACTTCCTTTTTATGGAAGCTTCGATAGCTCAGAGCGTATCGTGGTTAGTCTTGCAATTTGCGGGCAATTCGGTGCCACAGGTTCGAGTCCCAGCAACGGCATGGGAAAATGTGTGAGGCCAGAAAGGATTTAATTATCCCCTGCGCCAGTGCGTTAATATCTATGTATGTAACAGTCAACCTCGACATACATACAATATATAGATATTCATACATCAATACATACTAGCCAGTGCCAGTTCTGCCCACTGTTTCATGCACGTAAGCGGGATCGATCGCGTAGATTGTAGGCCCCATGCATATGGTTGAGTTGAAAGAACTTCCTTTTTATGGAAGCTTCGATAGCTCAGAGCGTATCGTGGTTAGTCTTGCAATTTGCGGGCAATTCGGTGCCACAGGTTCGAGTCCCAGCAACGGCATGAGAAAATTTGTGAGGCCAGAACGGATTTAATTATCCCCTGCGCCAGTGCGTTAATATCTATGTATGTAACAGTCAACCTCGACATACATACAATATATAGATATTCATACATCAATACATATATACACACACATACATAAATCAATACATACATGTAAACAAAACGTAATAGGGGAGGGAGCTGTATTTGCCAAGAAATACGTAACATTATTAAAATAGTGTGTCACTTTTAAGTAAGGTCATTGTACGTATAAGATATAAATATAAAATAGACAATTTAATTCGGCAATAACGATGTAACAGGCTCGCTGATACTCGCCTCTTACACCGTTATCTAAACCTCGTCAAATAACCACAATGTGAAAAATGTAAACTATATCTTTGTATTTATCGACGTACTACACTGTTAAATATAACATTTCTTTTGGTAAAATACCTTGGCAGGTTTTTTGCGCTGTGCGTAATCACAAAAACCGTCTGTTTGTGAACATGTTAAAGTTACCGGATAAACTTACGAATGGTTATTTGTATATATTCGATGTTTTGATTGACATCCGACAGTCCCGATTTCTCCAACGATCAAACCCTTATTTTTAATTTTTAATTTATTTTTAAATATATGTTTCATATATTATTTGGGGGTCAATCAACAATTACGTAACGCCAAACAGATTTTGACCTTTTTATACCTCCCCTTAAAGCTTTATAACCCTAGTAAAGGAAACTGGAGGGAGAATATAATTATTTAAAGCTACTTATTTACTTTGTTTTTGAAACAATAACATTAAGATTGATAAATATGTCAAGGACTGTTCAAATAAATTATAATTTAGGCATAGCAGTTTATTTAAATGGGCGACATTCATTAGGTTCCCAACCAGTTAACATGAATGCACGGTGTTTAGGGAGCACTGTGTGTTGGAAATGGCAATTTTTTTTACATTTTACTATACCAATTAATTGAAAATAGGGGCAAAGAGAACAAAACCACTTTGATATAGAATGCCTTGATCACTACGACTCCCACCCACTCCTTTCCCAGCTATAGCTACTTTTCTATGGTCTTTATCTCTGTACTCATGTACTATAACGATATAAAGGCAGCGGTTTTGCTTATTAATGTTAATAATAATTTTCATTACTTCATGGTGAGACCATGCTTTCTACTCTTTGTGTTAATACTGTCAGTTTAGATATCATTTGATGTATAACCTTGGTCACATGACACACCTAAAGTGTCTGATTGGTTATAAGTGGGGACAAGCTACAACATTTGTCCCAACGATGAAGCATGCAGCTAAATCTTGCAACATGTTGCAGGTTGTCCCGCCTTGTCGAACTTCGTAGTAAAAATAGTCTACACGGTTATTGTTGCATTTTTGTTATTGGTATTTACTAAATGTATATAAGCTGGTTTGGTTGATTAGTAAGAAATACTAGATAGAAAAATCACCCGTTAAACAACGATTTTTTGCATTTTACTCTTGACAAATACCCCCACCTCCATAACCAGGCGCACGTGCATGGAAATTAAAATTATGCAGGGTTGTGTGTACACAGCAAGCGACGTTTCTTGGGCGGTCGGGTCATGCTGACAGAGTAATATATTTTAACAAAAAGAAATTTCGCTTGAGTATAACGTTTCGTAGCCTATTAAGAACTATTCTAGTGAGGTCTGGGGCTTCTGTATTTCACCAGATATAGAGCAAGTTTATATACAGTTCCTAAAGAAACTTCTTTGTGTGCGAAAATCTACCTCTTCTGCTATGATTTATTATGAACTTGGACGTTTCCCTCAACTGATTATAAGCATGGGCGTACATAGGGGGGGGGGGGGGGGTCGATGGGTTCGACCGAACCCCCCCTGAAATCGCTTTTTTTATAATTTAATATATCTGACATTGATATCCGACATTATTATATTTACTCAACATACAAATATATGCCCAATATCTCTGCAATCTATTTTGGAACCCCCCTTTTCAAAATCCTATGTACGCCCATGATAAGGAATATTAGTATTATGAAATATTGGGTGTTGTTATTAAAAACCGATAATTGTATACTCCAAGCTTGTTACAAGGAACTTATTGATCTACTACGGAGTAAACCCAATTGTAAAATGAACTGGTTGTACCATGTGAACAAATTACTATGTGAAAATTGTTTTTCTTATGTATGGGAAGTTCAGTATGTCACAAATGAAAATGCTTTCCTATATCAATTTAAACAAAGTCTTCATGACAACTTTATACAAAACACTGCTGCTGTACTTAATAATTCATCAAAATGTATACTATACAAACATATCACGGATATCTTTCAGCTTCAGCCATATTTACAGAAACCTATTTTAACCTATTTTGACCTGAACATAAGTGATCGCATATGTTCATTATGTAACATAAGAGAGCTAGAGGATAAATTCCACTTCATACTCGTTTGTCCTTTGTTCAGTGAATTTCGTGTGAAATACATTAAGAATACATTAAGAAATATTAATACATTAACCGTTCAGTTTTCACGTTTATCCAATTATTACGCAACCCTAGCGTCAAAGTTATTAACAATATCTGTCAATTTCTGTATACTGCTACAGCTAAGCGCAGACCTTCACTGTAACTATACTCTCACTAGAATCAATCGTCCTATACATGTATCTCTACATGTATATACAAAAAGTATTTACTATATCTTATAATTATAGTACTGTATTGTAGTTACCGTTATTGTTATAATCTTTACCATCTTGCCAAAATCTTGTTTCTGTCTCTGATTTAAATGTATATTATTTTGGTCTTATGTAAGGCATAAGGAAAATAAACGAACTGAATTGTATGCAACAGAGTTTTAAAAGTATGCAGGGTATGCACAATTACCGCGCACATTTGTGAATGGGAAAATAAGCAAAGCGTGGTACAAAACAATAATACCGCTTTGGGAGGTCACTATTGTGGGAGGTGTTGCCTAAACAGCGTGTATATTAACCATGGTATAACTTTCAATTGTGTTATTTCTGTCCTGGACAGAGATCTGATGCAGAACTCGTGCCCAGAGTGGGCACGTTAACAGAGTTTTCCTTCCTTCCAGTAACGGTTATACCATGGCTTGGTTAACCTGCACGATTTTCACCCCGTCTCATGATCCTGGTCAGGTTTGGTCATAGGACTTTAGGCGCGGATCCAGGATTTTTAAATAGGGGGGGGCCCGAGGGCGCGAAGCGCCCGAGATTCCTAGGGGAGTCCGGGGGCATGCTCCCCCGCGAAATTTTGAAATTTAAGTGACCTGAAACGCGATTTCCTCGCATCTAAGTAACAAAATAGCTATATTAACGTATGTTTTTGGTATTGTCATACTGTTTTTGTTATCTTCAAAATTTCATAAACTCTGGTCTCTTCTTTTTTTAAAAGTTAAAGTGGTCATCTCTCCTTCCCATATTAGGCTGGTTTTCCGTTGACTGCGGCTGCCGGTAAATGGGAAGAAATATCGAAACAGTTGTTTCAGTAATATACATTGCTTTGAACAACTGGGCCAATGTGTGCATTTTTGTGTAATTCCACTCTAGTGTATGCTATAGTTAAAAAATAATAATAACTTGACCCCAAAAATAGGGGGGAGGGCTCGGGCCCCTTGGGCCCCCCACTAAATCCGCGCCTGGACTTAACGTGCACACTCCCCGACTCTTATCTCCCCTCTCTTCCAACTCCGAGACGGCAGAGAGGTTCGTCACCGGTAGATCGTTATGCCGGTGATGGACTATCACGTCAGCGGCGGGTAACTTCAACGCAGCAAGGCTATAGCGTAAGAGAAGCGCCCATCTGTCTACGGAGAAAGATAGTGGTATCCGTGCATAGTAATGACCACCTTTCCAACTATCAAACGCTTCAAAAGTTCTGATGATGCAGACGATGAGGAAGAAATGTTGTTACTTGCGTTGATAATGGAAGAAAATAGTCGTCGTCGTTGATGGGTACACCCCATTATTGATAAGAGGAATGAGTTTGGGGAGTTCCATCTTGTACAAGAGCTTGAACTAGACGAGAAGCGGTTCCATGACTATTTCAGGATGAGACCAGAAACATTTGATCAACTGTTGCAGATGATACGAGAGGAAATCACTTTGCAGAGAACATCATTTCGATCGTCATTTGGAGCAAGAGAAAGACTGGCCATATGTTTAAAGTATCGGCACACATACCACAACAAAAAACCCCGTTCAGTTACATTTTTATTAATCTTATAGCATTTCTATGTTGTCTGACGACTGCTGGGGCATATGCTGAGGATGTGGGTCGGGCAGATGATGGGTCTGGTACATTTGTATTTTCTGTTGCGTAACCTGTGGCATGTGTTTGGGCAATGGAAAGGTGGGTGGGTGTTGGGGGTGCTGATACTGTTGGAGCAGTGGTGGCTGTGCAGAGCCAGCGTAGTGTGGCGTAGAGCGTAAAAATAGCTTGGTAAGTGATCAGAACGTACATCCTAGCCACATCACGCCTCGCTTATGTCATAGTCTGTCACTGCCAATGTACATAGAAACCGATTACTGGCGACATACGCGCCGCTACTGCTATGTGTCGCTGACGTGATGGTCTGTCACCAGCATAAGTACTGCCGATTCGACAATCGAGTCGGTGTTAGGTAGCAGACAGTTATTTGTGAATATTCAGCTGAGATGTATGCATACCAGCCCATGGCATCTTAAATGCCGACATATGGTTTAAAAATAAAGAAGGATACAGGTATTTTCAGTCTCAAGAAAATTACAAAAAGGGTCATAATTATAAAGAGGACTTATTTTAATGTTTATGTCACTTTCATCATAATGTGTCCAAAATGCATGGTTTTGGGTGCATTTTTGACAATGTTCACACCCATACAAACCATACACATGCGGGAGATTGCGGATATCACACATATATTTATGGAAACTTTGCTCATCAAACCCTCATTTGAATAAAGGATTAGCTATTCAATTTTTCACAAAATTACCCAAAATTATCAAACCCCACTTTTGTGCCAGGGAAAAAACGGTGTATGAATACGAAGCCTCATTACAGCTATACCGTTTGCACTACAGGTGACAAACCAATTGTTATGTTAAACATTAACCCCTTAGCTATCACTAAGCTTGAGAATTTACTTCCTATTCCAAATAATTAGCCTTCAAACA
Source organism: Gigantopelta aegis (assembly GCF_016097555.1). Lineage (NCBI taxonomy): Eukaryota > Metazoa > Mollusca > Gastropoda > Neomphalida > Peltospiridae > Gigantopelta > Gigantopelta aegis. The sequence goes on along the minus strand of NC_054712.1, from coordinate 3,554,527 downwards.
TGGATATGTGCAAAACCAAAAAGCGAGCTAACTGTATACTGCTTTTAATGGGTAGGTTTGCGCCAAGGAGTATGGTGTACGTTTCACGTCACAAGCATTATGACGTAAAACCCTTATGACGTCATGAATAATGGTGTTCAGGTTGCAAAAACAACATGTTATGGTGTGTTGGTGCATCTAGATGATAGAGCGATAAACAGATGGTGACAAGAATATGCCAGTCGACAATCTCGACGAGTCCAGGAATGACCTCTCACAAGCCGCCAAATATCAGATCCTTGAGGAACAGGGCTTCACTGTAGGAAGAACCATAGGCAGCGGATCGTACGCCTGTGTCAAAATCGCCTATGATAATAACAAAAAAATGAAAGTGGCCATAAAAATCATTTCGAAGAAAAAAGCGCCACAGGAATTCATCGTCAAGTTTCTCCCACGAGAAATCGATATAGTGCGCAATTTAAATCACGTGAATCTCATCGAGTTCTATCAAGCGATCGAGACGACGAGTCGATACTTTCTGGTCATGGAGCTGTCAGAAAATGGAGATCTGTTGGACCATCTCCGCAAACGCAAGTATGTGGACGAGGCGCAGGCGGGACAGTGGTTCAGCAATCTGGTGGACGGCATGGAATACATGCACAGCAAAGGAGTGGCCCACCGCGACCTCAAGTGCGAGAATGTTCTCATAACTAGTTCCAATGTTCTCAAGGTGGCCGATTTCGGGTTCGCGCGGATCGTGAGGAAGCAGAGAGGAAATGACGTAATGATGAGCGAGACGTACTGCGGCAGCTTCGCCTACGCGGCTCCGGAGATCCTCAAAGGAACCCCGTACGACGCCTTCCTGTCAGACGTGTGGAGCATGGGGGTCGTTCTGTTCACGATGGTGAGGATGAGCAACAGTGTTCATGTCCGTAGAGAGTTTGGGGAGAGTGGGGATGGTGGGGAAAGGCACGGATCCAGGGGTGTGTGTACCTTTTTTTTAACAGACGTGAAAGAAAGAAAGAAAGAAATGCCTGCGCAGGCTTTTTGCCAGAAAATAATTTGAGGGTACATAGTAAAAAAAAAAAAGAAAGACAAAAAAGATCGTAAGTACTACTACTAGGCGGTTAGGTCCTACGGGTTTGAAGTTTTCATTTTCTTTTTAACTGGACTGTGCATTTCATACTTTGACAAATTTTAAACAGCAGGCCTAATATAATCTTTAAAATTTAAAACAATTTATCCATTAATTTCCAAGATTTTAGGGTAAGCAATTTTACCCTTCGTGCCCTCTGGCAGAAACCCTGCTGTGTGTCAGTGTTGGTATAAAGTGCTCCTACTGGCAATACGTAGCTAGTATGGATTTCTCGGTTAACTCAGTTGGCAGAGCGCTGAAGTCTTATGCAGAGGGTTCGTGGTTCGAATCCCCTCAGTGGAGTTTGATTTATTTGTTACATATGTTCAAACAACTCTTTCACAAACTCCTGGAAGCGCACCTGTGGGTAGGGGTGGGGATGTTGAACGAACCCCTAAAATGATCAAAATCGTGATTCTTTTAAAGGGACTATCCTGAGTTTGCTGCCATTGTAATGTTTCAGGGTTGAAAATTAACATTAAAACCATGATCGCCAACAGGGCTAGTTAAAGAAAAATCTTACTGACCCTTCTCAAATTAAACTAGCCCTCCAATTATCACATTGAAATTTAACTGCACAGCCAAAATCAAAACTACAGTGCTTTTTGTTGAATAATAACCATGTACTCATCGTATATAGCTTTAATACAAACATACTTATCTGCCCTTGATTTGCATGTGCGCTAAGCGGCCCAAACATGCCCTAAATTACTTCCAGTGCGTTCACGCTCCAGTCGCTTGCAACAAAGGCTCTTTGTTACTACTGAATCGTGAAGTATCGTCGACTTGTTCTTTTATTTTTTGACGTTAATAAAGTTTCCTATTTCTATTATTGTTTGTCAGATTGTGTGCAATCTCCTTTTACAGAAAAGAAAATGAACAATATTTTTTGTGCTGAACAGAAATACTTACGACCACGTCTTGGGGAGACTAACAAAAAGGGGCTCATTGATCAATGATTGACTCGTTAAAACGGCATCTTAATTAAGTTTTGATATTTGCAATTAATAGCATGTGTTTGTGTATATATCAATGTGTACGAACGGAAGTGTACATCAATTTGATTAATTGACTAGCTGCGTATGTCTGTACCGCTAGCTGCATTATTAACTACATCATTATATATATATATATATATATATATATATATATATATATATATATATATATATATATATATATATATATATATATATACGAACTATCGGTATTAGAGAGCAATCAACATAAATACACATCAGGCAGTCCAGTGTCATTGTTAGGCAATATATAATGGACATAGTTTTCCCCGTATATATACGATGCACTAATCACCAGCAGTTAATATCTATCTAATCGAAAAGTCGAAATTTACACTTTATAATGCAACGTATATAGGCCTAATTAATTTGCAGCAAACGAAATAAAAGGTTTTTTTTGTAAATAATTTCAGTTTGGTTTGACGTAAAAATAACAGTAAAAGTTTTGGAAATAACAAAAATATACTATTTCTGTGTGTAATTTCGAAAAAAAATCGATTCAGAAATAAATAACGTGTAGTAAATTCCATAGTATGAAAAAAAAATGCGTTCCCCGTGGGACACATTATAAATATTATGTTTCTATTATCTATTACAACTGTGTTACAATCACACACAAGTCATTAAAACTGTAGGTGTGTTTGTATGTTCAAATGAAATTATGCAGCTTTTAAAATAAAAAATGTTCATGCAAGAAAACCAAAACAATTAGGGTGGGTGACAGCTCGCTAGATTCATCTCCTATATTTAACACATGGTCAATTATAACAAAACGCAATTTCAGCTGTTTAATTTTTACCAGTATCATTCTTTATTTTGAAAGCATAGGTGGGGACATTTATGATGCCAAATGCATAAATCTCAGCTGAAGATTCACAAATAACTGTGGTCATCGGCCATGTTTGTTGTTACCGGAACGCGCCGGAACTAGAAAGCGGTTAAGGGACGTAACTCTGCCTACTTTATTTTGCTAATTTCTAATACAGGCTATAGTCCGTTTGCGTCAAAAGAAAACCGATGCATTGGCGTTTAACTTCATAATGAATAAAGTTAAAATTCATATAAAAACATGCTATTAAGTTTTAAACTATTACCAACTCAAAACAAAAACAAACAAAAAAACAAACAAATTAAAAAGAAATCGTGTATAAATAAAAATGTTACTTTACAAAGTTCCATTAAATTATACATATTAAATCTCATTTTTAATACGGGGTGAAGACAGAATGCCGGAACAGCCAAGGTATGTTGCTTGACTTGCATTGTCTCTGAAGTAAAAGATAATGCAAGAAGACTAAAGGTAGAACTGTGTGTACTTTTGTAGTAAACTAGTCTGGCTGTGGCAGTCCTCTTTGTGGCGATGCAAGAGGGATGCAATAAACATTGTGGCGAGAGGGGTGAAATTTCCAGTAAAAGATTTCCTCAAGAGTGGCTGTCCTCCTATAGGCGAGGTACTAGATAGAAATCCATGTAATCATGCACTTTTTTGCCAAATTCACTTTCGATTGCTTTTTGCAGATACGGCCCTGATCATGTGTTACAGTTTTGTCATTTAGATTACCTTGGATGTTCCATTAATTGCCTTAAACCCTGTATCAAAAAAACGAATTAACATATGCAGTTTGATGGTAATTTGTAAATATTTTTTGTTTTAATTTACCCTGAACTTTTACCCCCATTAAAATGTTATTTGAGATGGCATGGGTTTAAAACTGAATAAATTAATATCTTTTTATATGAATGTTATCTTTATTCATTATTTTGACGCTGTAAAAATATAGAACATATTCTATGTCTTCTGCTGCCAGATCTGTAGTGTGTTTTTGTCACGTTCGATTCAGTTTCAGTGTGTTTCTTTTTCAACTGGTACCATACCATACATAAAATCGAATGTCACCCAACGGACTACCTTTGTAAAATTCTTAGTCGCCCTTAGCCAATAAAGGTCGCCACGGACGACCGGGCGACTACTAATTTTCAACTCTTGTATATTTTAAGGGCGCAGAACCTAGTTTTAGGCCGAGAAAATGGACACAAAGTTTGTTTAATTTACAAACCTGTAACACAACAAAGTTACAATGGAGTGAAAGTAAAGTCTGTGAGGTTTCAACGGGAATATAACGTCTTCTACGAGTAGATTAGTTTGGTTCGGTAACAGTTACTTCTCAAACGAACGTGCGTTTTTGGAGTTATAAAAAATGTATTTCAGGGTATCACAAAAACCTGGATGACCAGAAACACTTTCGATGTACGATAATGAATGAATGAATGAATGAATGAATGTTTAACGACACCCCAGCACGAAAAATACATCGGCTATTGGATGTCAAACTATGGTAATGCAATCAAATAAGGTGATGATCAACATCAATATAAAAATTCAAGATTTAAATAAAAACAGTGTAAAGAACTGTGCAAAAATACAAAAATCACAGATAGATACTGACTTTTACTCAAAATTTCAATTTGTGCTGTATTGGCCATTCTCAAAGAGAATGTTACACCCCTGCACCACGGTAAGGTTACAGCACGCGCAGGGGACGATAATGAAGAATCTAAACAATAAAATATAAGTAGCTTCTAATTTTAGTTATAAAAAGGGCTACAATAGTGAAAAATACGTCTTAGTGTTTAAAAACTAGGGTCGGTCACTTTAAAGGTAATATCCTGTTTATAATATCAGTATCTAAATACAATTTTAAAAATGAAACCAAGTTTTTTGTTGTCGTCTTAATGTTTGTAGTAGTCCAAACCAGATTTTACCTTCCAATAATTTCGTATGTTCGAAAAAATATATATTACGAAATAAAATGAAACATGGCTGCTACAGATATTAGCACACGGCCGCAAACACTGGATATAGGGCCTACGAATGTTATATACAAGAAATACAAGGACATGTATTTCATCATGAAATCATGTGAAGTGTTAGTCAAAAAGGCCCTGTCAGACGGAACACGTCTTACAATGGCTGCAGAGTCGGGACAGCATCTTTAAACATTATCGACGCGATTAGGCCAACAAGCGTTCTCGTAGCACTGTCTTTAATTGACTTTGGTCCAGCCAGTGCACCACGACTGGTATATCAAAGGCCGTGGTATGCACTTATATTATATATGGTCCATTAGTGGGGTCATCTCTTACAGCCCCGTAGCCATATTTTTCGGGAACAAAAGTTTGAGGGTTAGATGGAATTCAAGTCATTGGGATCTTCAATTTTTTTTTCAGCCCATCTTGGAATTGAATGTCAAAATGACCTCACGTTGTATAAATAACCCTACCAGAAGATTAGACGCCCTCTGTGTAATGGGAATAGAAACCGTATTCGTGACTATAACTCACATATTAACCAAGAATGGAGATTTCCGATTTTCAGTATGGCCGCCGACGCCCATCATAGATTTGGTTCTCTGGTGGAGTTATTTGCAACTGTTACGAGGTACATGCAGGTTAATATTTTTTCTAAAGGTCCCAAAGACTTAAAATCCACCTGCAAACTTTAAGTTATTTAGTTATTTATTTATGTATTTATTTATTTATTTATTTTAAAGGTTTTCGGTAAATTGCCCTTCGATGACTCGAATCATGCAAAGTTGCTGAAGATGGTCCAGTCTAGGGTGGTGTTTCCAGCAAAGCCATCAGTTTCCGAAAATTGTCGAGTAATGATTTCCAAAATCCTCGTGAGAGCAAATGAACGCCCTACGTTGGCAGAAATGCAACGTGAACCGTGGTACAAAGCGCACAGCCAGAGCAAACATCTCAGAGTTCAGGCATGAGGAAATATGTGTGCGTATGTGAACAGACAGTCGGCTATAACTGGTATTAAAGCATGTGCAGAAAAACCTCAAATCCGTGACATTGATTCACGCTGTATCAATGTCTTGAATGTGTCTCCATGTTACCAATTTCATCTATTTAAAGTAGTATTCTGTGGTGACGTGCCAATCTCTGCAATGATTTTCACAAATATAGGCCCTACCTGTAATGGAATCATAAACTATCGGTCAAATTGGTATTTGTTTTGTAATACAAATGGTCATAGCCTTTTTCTAATGTTATAATAGGCCACGTAGATTTGTTTTTGGTCTCCGATCTTTTTAGCGTCTATAAGCTTCTGAAACATCCGCCTTAATTCAAAATAATTTTTGGCGTCTAGCTATAATTATTGGTTTAAGACTCGTACAATTTAAAAAAAAAAATAGAACCATAATTACTTTGGGAGGTTTTAATTGTGAAATATGCTTCGAATATATATTTTTTATTCCTGAAAAACCCCCACAACTAATACAGTGAAAATAATTTTACTCGTGGTGGTCTAATTTTAAATCATGGACTAACGAATTTAAGAACTCAACGAAAATATGATATTAACGTTTTGATCTACGATTTTTAATTTAATTAAAAAAAATTTGATCCACGAATTTAAATAACCAACGAAATATGTATTTTAGCAAAAGCACAAAAATATAGGATTTCACTGTAACATATTTTAAAATTTAATTCTCCTTTGACCTTACAGCTTAGGCCGAATGATTGATCATACATGCCCTTCGTTATCTCGTCATAAATTAGTGTTATTCAAATCTGGTTGGCTCTGGTCACAGCTTGGTGTTATCCAATGATTATGCGAGTGACTTGAGACATAAAATAACTCCAAAGACAGATTCTCTTTAAAGAAATATTAAAACAGCGTAACAGCGAACAACCTTGAAACAAATATAATTTAATATTAAAAAGATACTTTTAGTTTAAAAATAATTTATGATTTTCTTCTTCTACTTTTCAGTTTTTTTTTCTAAAATTGTAATAATCTCAAATGAGTAA
>NC_054712.1:3450070-3542570 GCF_016097555.1 Gigantopelta aegis | reverse complement strand
CTCCGTATGCTGTATTATTGATTACTTCAGTGGCATTGCAAGTGAAGCTGCATACATTGGCTGTTATAGCAGTTTGTTTTCACCCTTGTATTAAAAATGACATTTAATCTATACATGTATAATTTGATGGTAATATATTAATAATTTTTTTTTCCGGATTTGTTTCCTTGCCCCCCCCCCCCCCCCCACCCCGCTAGCTACGGCCCTATAGACAAATGAGGGGGACGAAAAAAAACCCCACAACTAGATGCTTAATTTTAAACACAAGCATCCAAGTCCAGTGAATGAACGGATGAATGAATGAATGAATGAATGAATAAATGGATGATGGATGGATGCTTAATTTTAAACACAAGCATCCAAGTCCAGTCAGTGAATGAATGAATGAATGAATGGATGGATGATGAATGAATGAATGAATGAATGAATGAATGAATGAATGAATGAATGAATGAATGAATGAATGAATGAATGTATGTTTAACGACACCTTGGCACAAAAATACACATCGGCTATTGGGTGTCAAAGGTAAGTTCAGTCTAGTGAAGAGTTTCAGAAGATGTTGCCCAAATGCTAAGGACAATTCTGAGTTGGACAACAGACCGATCCGGTGAAGAATTTCAGAAGATATTGCCCAAATGATTGAAGGACAATTCTAAGTTGTAGAACAAACCATTCCGGTGAAGAATTTCAGAAGTTATTGCCCAAATGATCGAGAGGACAATCCTATTTGTAGAACAAAACTAAAATGTTCGCTGTAACCAAGAAAATCACTTTAACGTTTGAAAGCCACACCATTGATGAGTTGACAGGCAATCGGGAGGAGGATGGTGAGCGCCACACACGTCGAACTGCGCCGAGCACTAGACGCTGCCTCCGCCTTTCCTCCTACTGGGGAAAAAAGAGAAGTTTTTAATGACATGGCAGCATATTTTCAGTCACCACAATTACCACACACACACAACACACACATACACACACACAACACACACTCACACAACACACATACAACACACACACACAATCGACACAAACCAATAAATAATAAATACCCTACCCTGAAGATAGACCGCTATTATTAGAACTCATCCCTGTTCAAATCCATTATTTTGATCCCACCCTGCTTGAATCTCGAGACTGTCATGAAATAAGAAAAACATTTGATTCTGAAATAAAGACTTCGTTTGATCCCACCCTACGTGTAATCTCGAGACTTTGACTTGGAATAAAAATTTCTTTTGATCCCACCATGAGTGAATCTCGAGACTGTCTTGAAATAAGGACATCTTTTGATCCCACCCTGTGTAAATCCCGAGACTTTTGCCCAACTAAGAACTAAGACGGGTAGCTGAGCATTGTTGCAGACAACAACTCACTGTGGAGCTTCAGGGTGAACGTGTTGGTGGGTTTCTTGTGTTGACTTTGAGCACACCACCAGTCTCCAACATCCTCCTTCTTGACAAGGAACTTCAACAGATATTGTACGCGGTCTGGCTTGGAGTCAGTTCGGTGAGCGGCTCCACATGACGGCGTGTACTCGTATCGACTGAAGATCACAACACAGTACGAACCGTACGACACATGTGAAAATTTCGCCATCTCCAGGCCACGCCTGTAAAAAAGCACGTCAAAGCCGACACCACTGGCCCCATCCACTGTACAGACCATTGTGTATTCGAAGCGAAGGACTCCTATGGGGCAAGTTCCGGATATCGTGAACTTGAGGCCTTCAAATAAAAACGCACAATTGTATTGTTAAATAATCTGACATTCGCAAAATCCTTCATTTTAACAAAACTTATTGATTGATATACGATGTACAAAGAACAGAAGTTAAAGTTAAAATTTGCTTTGTTTAACGGCATCACTAGATCACATTAATTTATTAATCATTGACAATTGGGTGTCAAACATTTGGTAATTTTAGTTTTAGGGAGGAAACCTACTAAAGTTAAAGCTTGTTTTGTTTAACGACACCACTAAACCAGTTTGATTTATTAATCATCGGCTACTGGATGTCAAACATTTGGTTTATTTTGACATATAGTCTTTGGGAGAAAACTCGCTACATTTTTCCATTAGTAGCAAGGGATCTTTTATATGCACCATCCCACAGACTGGGTAGCAACATACCACTGCCTTTGATAAACTATTTGTGGCGCACTGTTTGGAACGTGAATTAGCCTAATAGAACCATTGACGGAACAAAGTACACAGTCTTCTTACATCTAACATCCCCCAAAAACCTTCTAAGTATTTTCAGAGATTAGGAGTTAATTAAAGGGTAATTTAACAACTCTACACTTTTCAAACTACGACTCTTAACATATTGTTCTTTGCTCGATAGAGAGGAGTTCAAAGAGAAGATACCTGCTTGCGCCGCATACGTTACTCATATCGATAAAGCAGCAAGGGATCTTTAAATGTACTTTCCAATAAATATAATTTTTGTCTTGAAATAAGAACGTCTTTTGATCCCACCCTAAGTAAATCTCGAGACTTTGTCTTAAAATAAGAACTTCTTTTGATCCCACCCATCTTATATTGAGTCCTTATACTTTGTCATAAAATAAGAACTTCTTTTGCATGACCTAACCCTGCTTATATCCCGATACTTTGTCATGAAATAAGAACTTCTTTAGATTCCGCCCTCCGTACATTTTGATACTTTGACCTAACAAACAACTAAGAAGGGCATACAAGCATTGTTGCAAACGACGACTCACTGTGAAGCTTCAACGTGAACGTGTTGGTGTGTTTTGTTTTTTCATCTGGAGCACACCACCAGACTCCCAGATCCTCCTGTTTGACTTGGAACTTCACCATGTATTTCATGCTGTCTGGGTTGGAGGCTCTCCCTTCAAATGAATCACATGATGGTTTATAACCTATCAGATATGCCTCATAGTCACAGTAAAACCTGGACGCCAGTTGGTAAAGTCCCGCCATCTGTTGTCCATTCCTATAAAAACGTACGGTGAAGTCCAGACCCCGGCTCTACAGACCAATGTGTATGGTACGTCAAGCACGGCTATGGGGCCAGTCCCGGATATCGTGAACTTGAGGCCTTCAAATAAAACCGTACAATTTTATTGTGAAAGGCACAATCTCGCATTTACAAAATTGAAAACCAATATTTGTTGAAAAAACTGCTTTATGTTCGTCCTACAGGGCCCTGTTGTGGTCTTTGACACATCACCTCTATCATAATGTGTAAACAAAAAGCTCGTTACTGTAATTTTTATCACCTAACTCCGTTACTGTCATTTCTATTCCCTAATCTCGTTACTGTCGTTTCTAGCCTCATACCCAGTTACTGTCGTTTTTATCCCCTAATCCCGTTACTGTCATTTCTATCCCCTAACCTCGTTACTATCCCCTGACCTCGTTACTGTCATTTCTACCCCCTAACCCTGTTACTGTCAGTTCTATCCCCTAACCTCGTTACTGTCATTTCTATCTCCTAACCCCGTTACTGTCATTTCTATACCCATAACCCGTTATTGCCATTTCTATCCCCATACTTTGTTACTGTCATTTCTATACCCATACCCCGTTACTGTCATTTCTATCCCCTAACCCTGTTACTGTCATTTCTATCCCCATGTCCTGTTACTGTCATTTCTATCCCCATACCCTGTTACTGTCATTTCTATCCCCATACCCTGTTAGTCATTTCTATCCCCTAATCCTATTACTGTCGTTTCTATCCCCTAACCCCCGTTACTGTCGTTTCTATCTCCTAACTCCGTTACTGTTATTTCTATCCCCATACCCTGTTACTGTCATGTCTATCCCCTAATCCTATTACTGTTGTTTGTATCCCCTAACCCTGTTACTGTCGTTTCTATCCCCTAACCCTGTTCCTGTCATTTCTATCCCCTAACCTCGTTACTGTCATTTCTATCCCCTAACCCTGTTACTGTCATTTCTATCCCCTAACCCTGTTACTGTCATTTCTATCCCCATGTCCTGTTACTGTCATTTCTATCCCCATACCCTGTTACTGTCATTTCTATCCCCATACCCTGTTACTGTCATTTCTATCCCCTAATCCTATTACTGTCGTTTCTATCCCCTAACCCCCGTTACTGTCGTTTCTATCTCCTAACTCCGTTACTGTTATTTCTATCCCCATACCCTATTACTGTCATGTCTATCCCCTAATCCTATTACTGTTGTTTCTATCCCCTAACCCTGTTACTGTCGTTTCTATCCCCTAACCCTGTTCCTGTCATTTCTATCCCCTAACCTCGTTACTGTCATTTCTATCCCCTAACCTTGTTACTGTCGTTTCTATCTCCTAACTCCGTTACTGTCATTTCAATCCCCATACCCCGTTACTGTCATTTCTATCCCCTAACCTCATTACTGTCATTTCTATCCCCTAACCTCGTTACTGTCATTTCTATCCCCTAACCTTGTTACTGTCATTTCTATCCCCATACCCCGTTACTGTCATTTCTATCCTCTAATCCCGTTTCTATCCCCATACCCTGTTACTGTCATTTCTATCCCCTAACCTCGTTACTGTCGTTTCTATCCCCTAACCCTGTTGCTGTCATTTATATCCCCATACTCCGTTACTGTCTTTTCTATCCCCATATCTCGTTACTGTCATTTCTATCCCCTAACCTCGTTACTGTCGTTTCTATCCCCATACCTCGTTACTGTCATTTCTATCCCCTAACTCCGTTACTGTCATTTCTATCCCCTAACCCTGTTACTGTCATTTCTCTCCACAACCGACCTCGGTGGCGTCGTGGTTAGGCCATCGGTCTACAGGTTGGTAGGTACTGTGTTCGGATCCCAGTCGAGGCATGGGAATTTTAATCCAGATACCGACTCCAAACCCTGAGTGAGTGCTCCGCAAGGTTCAGTGGGTAGGTGTAAACCACTTGCACCGACCAGTGATCCATAACTGGTTCAACAAAGGCCATGGTTTGTGCTATCCTGCCTGAGTGAAGCGCAAATAAAAGATCTCTTGCTGCTAATCGGAAAGAGTAGCCCATGTAGTGGCGACAGCAGGTTTCCTCTCAAAATCTGTGTGGTCCTTAACCATATGTCTGACACCATATAACCGTAAATAAAATGTGTTGAGTGCGTCGTTAAATAAAACATTTCTTTCTTTCTCTCCCCATACCCAGTTACTGTCATGTCTATCCCCTAATCCTATTACTGTCGTTTCTATCCCCTAACCCCGTTACTGTCGTTTCTATCACCTAACTCCGCTACTGGCGTTTCTATCCTCTAACCCTGTTACTCTCATTTCTATCTCCATACCCTGTCACTTCTATCCCCTAATCCTATTACTGTCGTTTCTATCCCCTAACCTCGTTACTGTCGTTTCTATCCCCATACCTCGTTACTGTCATTTCTATCCCCTAACCTCACTACTGTCATTTCTATCCCCTAACCTCTTTACTGTCGTTTCTATCCCCTAACCCTGTTACTGTCATTTCTATCCCCTAACCTCGTTACTGTCGTTACTATCCCCTAACCCTGTTACTGTCGTTTTTATCCCACTAATCCCGTTACTGTCATTTTTATCCCCTAATGCCGTTACTGTCATTTTTATCCCCTAATGCCGTTACTGTCGTTTCTATCCCCATACCCCGTTACTTCTATCCCCTAATCCCGTTACTGTCATTTCTTTTCCCTAATCCTGTTACTGTTGTTTCTATCCCCATACCCCGTTACTGTCATTTCTATCCCCTAACCTCGTTACTGTCGTTTCTATCTCCTAACCCTGTTACTGTCGTTTTTATCCCCTAATCCCGTTACTGTCATTTCTATCCCCTAATGCCGTTACTGTCGTTTCTATCCCCTAACCCCGGAGCCGCTCAAATGGTGAACGACCTTGTAAATTTTGACGAATTATTAAAATATATAAATAAATCAATCTATGTACTTTCATTGAAATTGAGATAATTTGTTGTAAGGAAAACAAAAATAGCCGTTTACTTTAGAAATGGGGCTATTTGGTCAAGGAGAAGATACCCGTTGGCACCACATAGGCAATTTTACTGATAAAGCAGCAAGAGATCTCTTATATGCATTTTCCAATATATTGGGCAGTCTATATTACCACGGCCATTGATGTACCATGTAGCGGGGAACTGGTTGTAACAGGAAAAAACCCATCAGTCCATTGAGGGCGGTCGATCCCACTTCAGGCAGGTGTGCTACATCTCAACCCTAGAGGTCAAGAGGCCCCGCCTACTTCCAGCCTCGTCATTTAGTAGTAGCAGTAATAGCAGCAGTAGTAGTAGTAGTAGCAGTAGTAGTAATAGCAACAGCAGTAATAGTAGTAGTAGCAGTAACAGTAGTAGTAGCAGTAACAGTAGCAGTAACAGTAGCAGTAACAGTAGTAGTAGTAGTAGCAGCAGCAGTAATAGCAACAGCAGTAATAGTAGCAGTAATAGTAGTAGTAGTATCAGCAACAATAGTAGTAATAGTATTGGCAGTCAGTAGCGGATCCAGAAAATCCATTTAGGAGGACCCCAGTGACATGAGGCGGAATGCCAAGAGAACTTTGGTGGAAGTTTGGAGGATCGTAAAACAAATGAAAATTAATATATAATAAAATTATAACTGTCGAAACATTTTGGGGGGTGGGCTCCTGCCCCCCTAGATCCACCTTTGACAGTAGTAGCAGTAGCAGCATTAGTAATAGTAGTAGTAGCAGAGGTAATAGTATTAGTAAAAGTAATAATAGTAGTTACTATAACAGCAGCAGTAGTAGTAATAGTAGTAGTTGGAGCAGCAATAGCAGTAACAGTAGTAGCAATAGTAACAGTAGTAGCAATAGTAATAGCAGTAGTAATAGTAATAGTAATAGCAGCAGCAGCAGCAGTATTAGTATTAGTAGTAGCAGTAGTAACGTAGTACTGTCGTAGTAGTAGTAGTAGTGATAGTAGTAATGGTACCTTTAACAGAATATTTAACAGTAATAAGGATGAGCAAAGTCACGCCAACGATGGTACGCACTTTCCGAAGTTCCATAGCTGTAATGATGATGGACATGATTATTATAATTTTATTATTTTTATTATTATTATTATTATTATTATATACACAGCAATGAAATATAGAGATCTACAGAAACCATAAAAGTTGTATTCAGTGAAAAGTCTTATTTTCACTGTAGTTTAGTTACAGTGAAAATATAGAAATCATATTTATTTTTTGTGAACAAATTCATGATTCAGCATAGGCGTACGGACTAAAAATACAAAATGCATTCATAAAAAAGTAAAACGATTCTCAAAGGTTTCTGCAACTTGGCACACAATTTAAAAAATTGGATTTGACAGTTTGCATATATACTCTTCAAAAAAAGAAACGCAAAAAGGTACAAATGGGTTATAACTCCGATTTTATGTTTCCTACCGGTTCATGCTTTGTGAATATAAGGTCATTGCATGTCCCAAACACATTCCCACGGTTACATTCGATAAAACGCAGCTACTGTACAATAAAGTTCCAAAATGTGAATATTCGCAAAAACGCAGCCACGTGCAAACCATGTCACCACTGCACGTGCGTTGTCTGCACGTGCAACATGAACACCGACAGTATAAAAGTGCAGGGTGTTCGCTTGCCTGGCCTCTGTATCTGGCCGACAGTTGACAATCCAGGACATGCCACGTCTCAGTGAACCGCAGAGAAACAATGCCATCGGCCGACTAGACGCAGGCGAATCCAGAACGGCCGTTGCCAGGGCATTCCATGTGTCCCCAAGCACCATCTCCAGACTGTGGGACCGTTACCAGCAACATGGATCAACACGTGACCTCCCTAGATCCGGTCGACCACGGGTCACTACCCCCGGGCAGGACCGCTACATCCGGGTACGCCACATTCGGGAACGATTGACTACTGCCACCTCCACAGCCGCAGCAATACCAGGTTTGCGCAGGATATCCGACCAGACCGTACGGAACCGCCTACGTGAGGTAGGAATTCGTGCCAGACGTCCAGTTCGAGGTGTCATCTTAACACCACAACACCGTCGACTCCGACTGCAGTGGTGCCAGATTCATCGACAATGGCCTCAACTGCGATGGAGACAGGTGTGGTTCAGTGACGAGTCCCGATTTCTGCTCCGACGTCATGATGGAAGATGTCGCGTGTATAGGCGTCGTGGTGAACGTTATGCGGCAAACTGCGTGCAGGAAGTGGACAGATTCGGCGGGGGTAGTGTCATGGTGTGGGCAGCCATCTCACACACTGGCAGAACTGACCTGGTCCACGTGCAGGGTAACCTGAATGCACAGGGCTACATTGACCAGATCCTCCGGCCACACATCGTTCCAGTTATGGCCAACGCCAACGCAGTGTTCCAACATGACAACGCCAGGCCTCACACAGCACGTCTCACAACGGCTTTCCTACAGAACAACATTAATGTCCTTCCTTGGCCATCGATATCACCGGATTTGAACCCAATTGAGCATCTATGGGACGAGTTGGACCGACGCCTCCGACAGCGACAACCACAGCCCCAGACCCTGCCCGAGCTGGCAGCAGCCTTGCAGGCCGAGTGGGCCACCATCCCCCGGGACGTCATCCGTACTCTGGTTGCTTCAATGGGCAGGCGGTGCCAGGCAGTTGTCAACACACGCGGAGGCCACAACCGGTATTGACTCCAGATGACCTTGACCTTGGTGGTGTGTCCTATCACTTACTCACAATGGACTAGAGTGAATTGTGAACAATCCTGCAACATTTGGTAATTATCGGACTCACCATTCAATAATTAAATCAATTCTCCAAATGTTACGACAATGTGGTTTTGCGTTTCTTCTTTTGAAGAGTATAGTTCACTTTTGTCATCATGTATTTATCAGACAACCATGTAATATGCACATTGTTGATAGCGTAATTGTTAAGTCAAATGATAGTCTTTCAGGCGTGTTGGAAATCGACGGTTGCGGACTGGTCTTGCTGGCATCTCGGTATGGACCGGGGCAGGTGTAGACACGATCGGCATAGGTGAAACAAACTTCGAAGGAGTCCTCGGCTGCTTGGTCGGAGTGACAGCGGACCTCGACTGCTATCGAGTGGGTTGAGGAGTTGATGGCTTTGATGTCACGATGGTGTTGTCATCTTCATCCTCCTTTTCCTCATCACTTAGAGAGAGTTGTGTACCGTTGATAGGTTTAAAATGTGAGGAGTTGCGAGTGATTTGTCTCTCACCACGTTGCGCGGTGATCATGGTGACTTTCTTGTGGACGACGACATACAGCAGATGAGAATATGGAGTTGACAGTTTCTTCATCCTCTTCTGCTTCACTAGGACGTAATCACCTGGCGATAGATCTGATACTCGCGTGTGTCGTTTTGCGTCAGCATAGTCGGTCATTTTGCACTTGCTGATATGGTCATTTTCAGTGATGAGGCTGTGGACAGATCTGTGTGTCTGACTTATGATAGGAGGCTCGGGCAGACCAATTTTCATCTTGCGGCCAGTCAGTGCTTCAAAAGGAGATACTTTGGTGGAGGTGTGCGGTGTATCTCTGTAAAGACGTAGGAAAGTGGGAAGCTGTGACTTCCAAGCAATGTTGTCGGCGACTGATGCACGGATTGTCTTATTCAGTGTAGCCATGAAACGTTCAGCCTCTCCATTTGCTTCTGGCCAGAGGGGCGTAATCTTCCTGTGATGGATCCCAAAACTGGACATAATGCTTGTAAATTCATCACCGTTGAACGGAGGCCCATTATCTGTTTTGACTGTTGTTGGGATTCCTTGGCGTGAGAAGATCACTTCCAAATTTGGTGGCAGAGGTGGATGGGACGATTTCAACCTCGGAAAATCAACTATACTCATCTATGACAACAAGCAAATAATCGCCTGATGGGAACGGACCAGCAAAGTGAATGGCGAGTGAACTCCATGGTTCAGATAGCAAGGGAGTGGGTTGAAGAGGTTCACGTTGGACAGGCCCTGGACGTGATGCTTGGCAGGGAATGCAGGATTTGACAGCATCTTCCACAAACTTGTCAATTCCATGGAACCAGACCTTCTCTCTGATGCATTACTTGGTCTTAACAATTCACTGGTGTGCTTGATGTGCTATTGCAATGACTTTCTGTTGCAAAGTTGCTGGGATAACAAGACAATTTCCTCGGATGATGTAGTCGGCTGGATTTAGGTCATCTGTTCCTGGAGCATAGACTAGTGTCATCTCATAGGGCATAAGATGTAAATGCCATCTTTCCATCCGGGCTGTAGTCGTCTTTTGGCTGTCCATGATTCCCAGTAGTGGCTTGTGATCAGTGACCACTACGAAACCGGAGCCAAAGAGGTACAGATGGAAGTGTTCTACTCCATAGACAACTGCCAAGAGTTCTCTGTCTGTTTGGGAGTAACGTTGTTCAGTGGCAGTGAGAGCACAACTGGCATAGCAAATGGCCTTTCCTTTCTGGGTCAAAATTGCTCCTAGACCAACAGGACTTAATCGACCAAGACTGTAGTTTCTTCTTTAGGATTGAAGTAAGCCATGACTGGTGTTTACGTCAGATTGCTTCAGCTTGTCAAAAGCTTGTTGTTCTGTTTGTGACCATTTCCATGCGATGCCCCGTCTGGTGAGCTTCCTAAGGGACTCAGTCATGGTTGCGTAATCAGAGATGAACCTCGAAATGTACTGCGTCATTCCTAGGAACAGTGTTCGAGATTAACGGTATCCCGATATCCCGGGGATACCAGGATTTAAATTTGGATACCAGATTTCAAGAACCCTGTATCCCACCAGGATACTGAAACGAAACCCAGAGTTCACTTGAAATCATGTGACTCGGTGTTGACAAAAAGGATAAATTCCCACGCCAGGTCCGGCCACCCCTTTCGGTTGTGGACTTCCAAAAGGTTCTACAACTTAATACATTTTATAATAATGGTCTGTCCAGTAATCTAACGACCTGCCACAAGGTTAACCAAAACACAACAATTTTAAAACATTTATTCAACACAAAGACAAAGAGCTCTTAACAAAATACTGTGGACATTTGACAAGTTATACAATAATATTACCCTGAGATTTCCGACAAATATACTTATTTGAAAGTTCCATACCAAATAAAACACCGGTCTACATGAAAAACTTATAATATCGGTAATTTAGGCTACAACTCCTATTACAAATAAATTAGTCCCTATCGGAAACTATCAATTTGATTTGAAAGATGATTTACACCAAAATCACAAAACTACAATTCTTCCATGTTACAATTAATTTCCGCAACAGCCCCTATTACAAATGTGAATATCCCACATAGAAATTCAACAATTGGTTTGAAAGCCGAATTATCACGGAGTTCACTACACCTCCCAAACCTCAAACAAACATATCGGAAAACAAATAACTAAAATGTGTCTGCATGTTTAGAAATAATATTTCCAAGACAAATAAATGGCGTGCACCCCCATGCACAACCAACAAAATGACAACAATTCTTTTACTAACAATGTACAACGATTAACCCCATAGCCAGTAATAAAGCATATGGAAACGGAGAGGGAGAGAGAGAAAGAAACTCTAAAATCTTGGCTTTAACACCCCTTAAAACATTAATTTACCCAAACCATAATAACTTACGTGTTGACCCTATGAAAACACATCAGAAAGTAAAGTTCCAAGTTTGACCACACGGGCAACACGAGGACGAAATCGTATCTCATTGGTTCATCCCAAATAAACAATCATATAAAAATTATTACCCATAACAATTACGCCTAAAATTCACCAATATATTCTATTATTACTACAATAGTGTATCCACTTAACAAAATAAAAATATTAATTAAAAGAAAATACAAAAAAAAAAATATATATTTTACTTCCTGTTAAATTACCGTAAAACCTTTAAATATTACCATACTTAAAATTTTATCTTAATAACAATGAATTCCATGTTTTTATCCCAGCAGTATTATTCAGTTAGTAAATCGTGATTAGTATAGTTAATACAGAAGAAATAGAGAATATAACAAAATAAAATTACAACTAAAAAAAGAAACTAGGACAGAAAAGTTAAATGGATAAAAACATGCTTCATTACAATACCATATAATGTTTGTTTTTTAATTCTGCGTTTTTATTTTTCACTGAAACAATAAAAGTCGTCATTTACTGGAGAAGTTAAGTAACAGTATGTTCGAGCTCGTACCCAGTCTAATGCTACACTGGAGCAATAGCGGCGTATCAATAGACTAAGAACTGCTAAGTCACTATTGTTTTTGTTGGATGTTTCCTCCCTTCAAATGTTTTTGGGGATATTGATTTCACATCAGCAGAAAATTAATACGGGTAGGTTTATCATTTGTAATGTCAGAAACATTTATAGATTACTGCTAAAAAATATTAATTTATGTCAGTATTACGCAAAAATAGATACAGCAAATCTTTTTGCCAATTCCGTTTGATTGCGAATTTCACGAATTCTGCGTTTTCGATTGCATTATTTATGAATTTCATTTAAGTGGGATATTAAATTCTCAGGTGGGATACCAGATTTTGAAATGTTAGTATCCAACTGAGATACTGCCAAAAAGTTTTAATCTTAAACACTGTAGGAAGGAATGAACTTCGCTGACATTCTCTGGAGGAGCTGTGTTGATAATGGTCTTAATCTTGTTGGGATCAGCCGAGACACCATTTGCACCAAACACATGTCCAAAGAAAGTCAGTTCATTTGTGGAGAACACACATTTTTCTCTATTGACCTTGGCACCACTCTTCTAGCTTTTGCAGTGTTGCTCGAAGACTTATCATGTTCAGATTGTGTCTTGCAATAATGTCATCAGAGAGGTTTCGAGCACCTGGAATGTTGCCGAGTATTTCCGCGATTGCGTTTGGAATATTTCTGCAGCAGCGTTGACTCCGAAGAGTAGGCGTTTGTAGCGGCGAAGACCAACATGCGTGGTGAAGGTAGTGATATAACGACTCGCTTCATCCAGGTCTAGCTGATGGTATGCGTTAGTCAGGTCTAGTTTGCTGAAAACAGTTGAGCCATTCAGGTCAGCAACGAGATCATCAAACGTCGGCATTGGGTGTCTTTCTCTCTGTATGGCTTTGTTAGGTTCTCTCATGTCAACGCAGATTCTTACACCACCAGCTTTCTTTGGGACGGCGACGATTGGGCCTTCTACCTTTTCAATCAGGCCATCGGATTTCACGGTACCGATCGTTACAGGTAGCGTGTCGGCAAAACCACGGAACCGAAATTTCGTTTCCCATGATTATTATGTCGATTAAAAAAATATATATATATTTATCTATATGTAATAAATTATACAAATAATAATGTTTCTCATATAAAACTACTGGAGATAGTTTTTAACACAATCACGACACCCGATTCGGATTTTAGTGTTCGCCATACTTCTCAGTGTTCGAGTAAACCCGAATCAGAGTTCGACACCGCGCTCAAATCAAACCCGACCAGAAATTGTAATATTGAAATCATGGCATCTACTCCAAAGAACACGAGTCCATTTCGGTTTCGATGACGTAGGTAATAATAGGTATGAGCCTACATTGTACCCGCGTACGCATATCTATAAATAATTGATCCATATGTATATTGCACATTTGAACCAAAATCACTGGCTCTAATTATTTGTAGTGTCGCTGTTAAATTTAGGGACCTAAAATAGGATTTTAATTCAAATATTATTTGATAAAAATAATTAACCTTTTATTAGTCACTGAAGTCGACAAATTTATTGCCGATGTCACGCATGCACTTGAGTACTGAAGGTGACAATCGAATAAGCTCCACTATTTCCTGTCTTTTCATTAAGGGCGGAAATGACGTAAACTGTTATATTTATGTAGCTGTCAGTCAGAACAGCATGCGTATGTAATGTGGAGGGGAGGGGAGGGGAAGTGGCGCGACTGTGTCGAAAATATTGAGTTTGAAAACGTCTCTTTTCACGGGTTTGTGCGTTGGATAATCGGTAGCTTGGGCGGACTCAATTTTTTTCAGCCCAGAAGTGGCCGTAATGCAAACAGTCAGTTGGCTGGATTGGAACCTTTATTTGATGTAAAAAAAAAAAAAAAAACCAGTCAGTTGGCTGGATTGGAACCTTTATTTGATGTAAAACAAACCCAGTCAGTTGGCTGGATTGGAACCTTTATTTGATGTAAAACAAAACCAGTCAGTTGGCTGGATTGGAACCTTTATTTGATGTAAAAAAAAAACCCAGTCAGTTGACTGGATTGGAACCTTTATTTGATGTAAAACAACAGTCAGTTGGCTGGATTGGAACCTTTATTTGTTGTCATTTAAAATATTAAGTCAGTTGGCAAGATTCGAACATATTACCCAACCTGCATAGCATTTTGACAATCCATTGCATTATGGTATACGAAATGGGTTCCCATAACTTGTTTTCGTGGAACCTAAAAACAGCTTCCGATGGGTTCCCATGATCTCAGAGCACGGAACCCACAAAGTGTTTCCCATGAAATTTGAAATCCTATGGCTTGTCAATGACATCCATCTTCTCGAGTCGATCGAGTTCCTTCTCAACATCTTTGCGGACGTGAAACGGAATGCGTCTGTGTCTCTGCAATACTTGTGGTACAAATGCGTCAATATGTAACTTGATTTTGATGTCCTTGATCCGACCCATGGTTCCATCAAATAAGGTGGGAAACTCATCACGGATGGTTTTTGGACCAGTTTGAAGGGAGAAATAGATTAGCTGCATCCTCTGAGCTGTTTCACCACTCAGAAGGTTGCTGGAGGTGTTTGATTCTAATACGTAGAACTTTGCCAGAGTTGTGTTCGACTCATAACTTATTTCTGAATCAAAGAAACCTTGTACAGGAAGATAATGTTTAGAGCCAAATGCATATAACTTTGGCAATGGAGATTGAAGCCTGGGTTTCTTGGCGAGTGCATCATATGTAGAATGACCTATGATATTAACAGAAGCACCAGTATCAATCACGAAGTCAATGGGACAGTTCATGATGCATGCTGGATCTTTGGCGATTGACAATCTTGTCAGTGATGGAGAATACATGCTCTTCATCAGACACAGATGACATGGAGGCAACGCTACTTGGGCGGATGTTGTTTGTTTTTTCTCTACTCATGCGTATCTCATAGGAGTACCGGGACAGACCACAATGTTCACTATAAGTTCCAAGACACTATTGGGGTCAGGCCGATTTCCCCCCCGAATTAATGAAGAGTGCCCGAATCTGGAGTACAGCGTTTATTCATATTAGCATTACTGCCAAACATTTATATATAGCTGCAGACGAATCACCACGCATTTGTACATGGATTACACCTAATATTCTGGGTAGAATGATGGAAATAAATTTTGCCTGAATTTTTTTGTATTGTTTTCTGCCCGAATTTGAGGATTTTCTCCTGACACCCCCCCCCCCCCCCCCCCCATCTCGTACGCTTATGTGATTCAGTTATATCCCTTGTAACTTATTACGTTTTAATTATCGAGGCTAGTGTCGCTTCTTCGTGTTTAAGTTGGATAATTACCAATGCATCTGATCATGTTTGAAATAAATAAATAATAATACAGGCCCGTAGGAACGACTTTGGGAGTAAGGGGGCACTGACGGATCGGGTACAAACTTTATATCAGATTTTGGTTACAATGGCAAACATTAATGTGTAAAAAAAAAAAACAGGCCTGTAATGTAATTTAAACAATTGTACCTATAAATGTTTTTTAGAATTTTAGTGCAATTACGATAAACTATCTAAAACTGATTGAATATGAAGCTAAATAATGTCCTGTCGTTGAGGGGAACGGGATGTAGCTCAAGCGGCAGCGTGTCCGCCTGTGAAGCGGTTGGTCATCGGATCGATCCTTCTCAGTAGACCCATTTGCAGTTTGGGCTATTTTCCGTTCCAACCAGTGGTCCACAACTGGTTCATCAAAGGCGGTGGTATGTGCTGTCCTGTTTGTGGGGAAATTGCGTATAAAAGACCCCTTGCTGCTTATCGGAAAGAGTAGCCTATGTGGCGGCAGCGGGTTTCCTCTAAAGAAATATGTCAGAATGACCAAATGTTTGACGTCCAATAGCCGATGATAAGATAAAAGTCAATGTGCTCTAGAGGCGTCATTTAAATAAAACAAACTTTACTTTTTTCCTGTCGTTGAGTGTAAGTTAAAGTTAAATTTCAAAATTTCAAAATCGTCTGTTCAAAATCATACTACTAAATGCAGAGCTGTAGTTAGCGGGGTATGGGTGGGAATGTCAACTACCCCCTCCAGTAAATCCCCCCCCCCCCAAAAAAAAAAAAATAAAAAATAATAAAAAAAAATAATAATAATAATAAATAAATAATAATAAATAAAAAAATCTTTAAATATTTCCTAGTTCTACATATAAAATGGTGCTTTAGGCGATCTAAATATAAACATGTTGTCGGACAAAGTATAAACTGTTGGGATATTCACCGATATACGTTAGGGGTGATTATTGCGGTCAGTTTTACTATTGCTTTAGTATTGCGACAGTTAAAATACTATTGTGATAGTATTGCAATAGTGATAGTACTGTTGTGATATTATTGCGAGTTCTTCAATAGCTTGATAACAATAATATGAATAGATATTTCGCAAAACTATTTACCTTAGTCTTCAAATATAGGCTATGTGTATGTGTGTGTGTGTGTGTGTGTGTGTGTGTATGTGTGTGTGTGTGTGTGTGTTTCTGTGTGTGTGAATATGCGTGTGTATGTACGTATGTCTGTGTTTGTACATAATTATTTGTAATAATGTCACTATGTCGTAGACTATATTATTTGACTGCATACTATCAAAACTATCGATAGTTGATCAAACAATTGCGATAGATATCGAGTTGAATTAACTATCGATGCATTGTTATCGAGGCACATATCGATAGTTCGATGTATTGTTACACCACTAATATACATGTACCTCGAAAAGTGTGGGTATAACTATTACTTATATACATTTATTATTTGTAAAGCAGTCATTCAGAGCTCATATCCCTAACGCTATGTGTATGATATGGGGGGGGGGGGGGGGGGGGGGGGGGGGGGGGCGGAACTATTTTATTGGTTCCCGACGGGACCATTTGGTTTAACGTGAAGCACATAGACCAGTCTAGCGGACGTTAGCAACACGCGGTTGACTGAACTTACCCCTAGGCCCGAGTTCAGTCCCAACTTCAGCCGACAAACGTTTCGCTAACGTTCGTGAACTATTTGATTGGTTCCCAACATGGTCATTTGGTTTACTCTGAAGGGGACTAACATGTCTGACGACGTTTTTCCGCTCGGTCTGGTTGAACGCAGCCCAGCTAGACTGGTTTATACGCTTCACGGTGAACCAAATGGCCGACGAGACCAATCAAATAGTTCGCGAATGTTAACTGACTGACCTTTGGAGTTTGGGCAGTAATATATTTATTTTGTTTGTTTTCAAGTAATTCCGTTTGGCAAAAACTTTCACTGTGTCTAAAAATAAAATTAAATTAAAAAAGACATGGTATGTATTATGACGCGGCATGTATTTTGGCGCGTTATCTTTAAATAGCAAGTGTGCGTCATCAAAGGAAAGCTGTGACGTCAAAAGTTTTTGTCGACAAGTATTTTTGTACTTATAAGAATAAAGCAATGTTTATAATTTGTCAGTTTGCGGTAAGTATAAACAATTAAAAGTACCATGTAGGCCTAACTAAACGTACTATTTTCCGTAAGGCACTTTTTTAAACATACATAAACATCCCTCTATCCAGGGCCGTACCCTCCGGGGGGGCAGGGGGGGCAGCTGCCCCCCCTGAGAATCTTGTCCTTTTTTTTTTTTTTATATATCTCCAGTAATAGCATAGAAATGTTTAATCTTTATAGTATGTTAAAAATTATTTATAAAATTTAGTGCCCCCCCATGGATTTTGGTCAGGGTACGGCCCTGCTATCTCCAAATTTTCACAATGAATTTTACTCACCTGCTGCACGAAACATTGTCGTCTGCTACTACCACTAGTGAAATAAACACAAGGCAATGAGATCACCCCTACGTTAATTTATTTCTGTGGACATCCGAATGAGTCCCCTGTCCTTATATTTTACATACACTGCATACGATTATATTGGTTTATTATATTATATATTAAATGATGTTCAAGTGCATAAAACAAACCCAAACAAAAAACAACAACTCTCGAATGGCTGTCAAATTTACTCCTACTCTATCAATGTACTAATAGTGACAATAAAAGACGCGGATTCGGGGGACGGGATCTTAGGGATTTCAGCTAATAAACAGGGTGGGGTAGGGTCCAGGATTTGGACGCGCCTAAAAATACTAAAATCGATATAAAATTTACAATTTCTTCTCACCGAAATATCACCTTTTCTGGATAAGTCACGATGGTCAAATTACATCGCCGTGACGTCGACGAAGAAGGTTTACTTTTTGTTTTTGCCGGAAGTTGCGACTTGATAGCACTATACAGCTAGTTCCCTTGTGTGTCCCGTGAAGAAAATAGTTCGCTTGTTGGTTTTGCATAGAACCATGTTTGAAGGCTCATTATTAGGAATATGAAATCTTAAGCTTAGCGATAGCCAAGGAGTTATTTAAAAAAAAGAAAACAGAAAAAAGAATAGATTAGATTTGATTGATTTTTTATTACGAGTGTAAATTGTTTGGCTGTAATGAGGCTCAATATTCATTCACCTGGCTTCACTTATTTATTCCAAAGAGCTCAGTGCTGTGCTAGTTTTTACTTAATAAACTTGTCTGGGAGTGGCAGTCCTCTTTATGGCAGTGTTAGAAGGATGAGTTCTCTAGTAAATAATCTCAAGAGTGGCTGTCCTCCTAGACGAAACACTAGAGAATCAATCACTATTTTGCCAAATGCCCATTCCACGGGCGTAAGAAGGTGTCAACAAGTGTGTGTGTGTCTGGGGGGGGGGGGGGGGGGGGGGGGGCACAGGCACACACATAAATACACATATAGATATATAAAAACCATAGCTGTTGTAAAAAAATGAAATGCCCCCAACCCCGCTTCCTACGCCAGTGCAAATGATTCGACTGCATTGTGCAGAGGTGCGGTCTTGATAACGGATAAAGGTTTTGTTGTTCAGATTAAAGGATATGATTCGTTTAGGAACGATTTGTTGGCCTTGCATTTGTGGTAATTAAACTTATTCATTTCTTTGTCTTTGTGAAATATTCACTTTTACAATAGGATATAAAATGGCTGTCTTTGACTTAAAGGTGCAATACATGTGCCATATTTAATACCCGATTATTTAAAATTAATGTGCTCTAGTGGTGTCGTTAAACAAAAACAAACTTTAACTATATTGTTTATTAAGAATGTTTTTCAAGTACTGTATTTTATACATATTGTATTCATATACTTTCATAAAATATAATGTCTGTCAGAATTGTCCGTGTTGGTGAAAAATAAAAAACAAGACCATAAAAACAAAATAACAAAAAAAAGCAAAACAAAACAAACAAACAAACAAAACAAACACAAACAAACGAACACAAAACGAACAAAAACAACAAATTATTCAATGCTATTCACAGCATAATTCCAACAACTTGAAAGCTAATTCCACATCCTACCGATTGTTTGGGATATATATGTATCTATAATTTATATATACCGGCCTCGGTGGCGTCGTGGCAGGCCATTGGTCTACAGGCTGGTAGGTACTGGGTTCGGATCCCAGTCGAGGCATGGGATTTGTAATCCAGATACCGACTCCAAACCCTGAGTGAGTGTTCCGCAAGGCTCAATGGGTAGTTGTAAACCACTTGCACCGACCAGTGATCCATAACTGGTTCAACAAAGGCCATGGTTTGTGCTATCCTGCCTGTGGGAAGCGCAAATAAAAGATCCCTTGCTGCTAATCGGAAGAGTAGCCCATGTAGTAGCGACAGCGGGTTTCCTCTCAAAATCTGTGTGGTCCTTAACCATATGTCTGACGCCATATAACCGTAAATAAAATGTGTTGAGTGCGTCGTTAAATAAAACATTTCTTTCTTTCTTTCTATAATTTATAATATTACATTTGTTGATCTAGATATGGTAAAACAATTTATGCATGATTGGAAACGTGATCTCCTCTTTGCGGACAAGATAAACAGTTTGAATTCGACCACTTTAATACCAACATGTGGTGCATTTTGGATCATGTTGGTCCCATTTCCACCCCGTAAAGGCCATTTCATTAATAGTGACTAGAACAATCCAATATCTTTTTATACATAATCAGTGTTGTAATAATATGTAATTGCACTAATGCATGTTTAAAGCATACCCAATGTCATTACCCACTCCACCCCCACCCCATAAAAAAGGTGCAGGCCTACACCGCCTAAACTTTAAAATATTAGAAATTATGGAGATTTCTTTGGATAGTTTGAAATCACGTTATTTATACTCAAAACTATTATGCAACCAATACAAAGTAGATATATACTGATTAATCGAAGCGCATTCATTTAAGTTGGCAGTTGGAAAAATTACAATGCAACCGTCGAATTGTCCAACATTGTCGTGCCAATTGACAGTCTGATACTAGAATAGGCCTTCGTGATGCGGTATTTACTGAAACACCGGTCAATCGTTCATATTTCCTAATCCAAAACGCACTGCAGGCAGTGACCAATGGACACGCATTTTCTCATGTAACAAACACTATGTGGGTGTCCTTTGGTACCAAATCGTGTGGCCAAGTCTATTGATATCTTGTCTTTCACCTGTATGAAGCGCGTGTGCATGGGCTGGGTTTTGTGGGTCTAAAACCCCTCCCTGTTGAAGCAAATGTTCTTATGTTTCAATATATTTTCCGAGGAAGCCCGTCTTGACCCCGTATAAAATTCGTTCGCCAGTCCAGACCCCATTCTGTAAAAATTGCTGCACACGCACCTGCTGGTGGTCCAGGTACAAACTGTGACAAATATCTGACACAACAGCTGTCCTGCTGAAATCAGATTCTGGTCAACTAAGACCGCATCGTCTGCATCACCAGGCTCGGATTCGGGCGGGGGCCTAAGCAATCTGATTAAAATTAGCTCTGCTGGGTCCACATGTAATAGTGGTATATCAAAGTCGTGGTATGTGCTATCCTGTCTGTGGGATGGTGCATTTAAAAGATCACCTTGTTACTAATGGAAAAATGTAACGGGTTTCCTCTCTAAGACTATATGTCAGTTACCAAATGTTTGATATCTAATAGCCGATGATTAATACATCAATGTGCTCTAGTGGTGTCCTTAAACAAACAAGATAGAGAAGGACACCTGAGAACTGATTCTCTCCCTTGGTTATATGTAAAACAAAAACAAAAACAAAAGTTTATGAAGTGAAGTGTGTGTCCAAGACAGCGAGTTTGAACCTTAATTGGATATAAGCACGAAAATAAGTTGAAATGTCTTCAAAGTGGTCAACACACATTTGTTTATCTTTTAGTTGGTTATTTCATATCCTTCCAGAGTTTATTTGATAACACAGTGGAACGTTTTATCAATATGAAGTTCAGCTCATATTCGTACAATCTAATTAAAATTATCTCCACTATTACATGTGGATCTAACAGCAGCCTGTTGGAGCTCATGTCCAATTGACCTTTCATTTGACCAATCAAAACCTTACTTGCAAAATCATGCCAGTGATTTGAAAAGAATTTGAAAACATTCGGGTTTATGCCGAGGGTATACGAAATGATTCGGGTGAATTACGAAGTATGCCGGAAACCAATTTCAATATAAACTTTTATATACAATTCGTTTCAAGACGAAAAACAAAACCGTGATGGTATAGTCATAAAATCTGTTTATACTAGTATACAATCCAGAGTTTATTACTGGACTTTCCCCTCTGTTTTTTCAATGTTGAAATAGACCAACAAGTTCGCCTATTGCATAAATAGTCTCGATAAATATTTTTAGAATTTGTATGCTCCCGAATAACGTTATAAAAGGCGAAGTGAAATTGGTCGATATTTAAAATGTTATTTATAGATGAAATGTCACCTGGACATGGGAGTCCACGTAATGCTGTTAGATCTACTGGTAGACCAGTAAAGCTAATTTTAATCAGATTGATATTCGTATTACTCCCCAAACAGCCATACACGGTACTAAACGAATCAGTACGCATTACTACAATAATATTGTGAATAGAATGGTGGAAATATATACATGGTAGAAACCGCCAGCTTATTTAGTCCGCGGGACGGGACGTAGCCCGGTGATATTTAGTGCTCTCTCGATGCGCGGTCGGTTTGGGATCGATCCCCGTCGGTGGGCCCATTGGGCTATTTCTCGTTCCAGCCAACGCATCACGACTGGTATATTAAAGGCTGTGGTATGTGCTACCCTGCCTGTGGGATGGTGCATATAAAAAAAACTTGCTGCTTACTGAAAAAGACTAGCCCATGAAGTGGCGACAGCGGGTTTCCTCTCTTAATATATGTGTGGTCCTTAACCATATAGCTGACGTCATATAACCGTAAATAAAATGTGTTGAGTGCGTCGTTAAATAAAACATTTCCTTCCTAAGTAGTCCGAACATCTTCGTTTTGTCTCCAATTCGAAGATTTGTTCCAGCATGTTATCTCAGAAAGAAAAACTCTTAACATATTGAACAGGTACTTTATCCTTTCATTTTAACTTATCTTCGTGCTTATATCCGATTAAGGTTCAAGCAAGCTGTCCTGGGCACACACACCTCACCTATCTGGGCTCTCTGTCCATGACAGTGGGTTAGGTGTTAGTTGTTAGTGGCTAGTAAGATGGTGTAGTGGTCTTACACCTACCCACTGAGGTGTTAAAACTCGCTCTGGGTAGGAGTCGGTACCGGGATGCGAACCCAGTACCTACCAGCTTTATAAAAAGAAGACCTTTTAATCAGACTTAATATTACCTTAATGCAGCAGGCAATTAAAAGAGTTATGTTTTACTTTGGAATGAATAAATGAATAAATGAATGTTTAACGACACCCCAGCACGAAAAATACATCGGCTATTGGGTGTCAAACTATGGTAATGCAAACAAACAAGGTGATGATCAACATCAATATAAAAATTCAAGATATAAATAAAAACAGTGTAAAGAACTGTGCAAAAATACCAATACAAATATCACAGATAAGATACTGACTTTTACTCTAAACTTCAATTTGTGCTGTATTGACTATTCTCAAAGAGAATGTTACACCCCTGCACCACGGTGAGGTTACAGCACACGCAGGGGATTTTACTTTGGAGTGGAATGAATGGATGTTTAACGACATCCCAGCGGCCGTTGGATGCCAAACAAAGGTTAGTACGTGAATATGATTTAGAAGTAGTGACACGGAGATTTACAATAATTAATGTGCGATGTCACGCGTGATGGGTGTATGTTAAAAAAGTCTACCTGGTTTGTAATTTGTTTTCAAACAGCAGATTGCTATGCTCTTTGTAGTGCGTGACATGGTGTGAAATGGTTTCATCAAAATTACGTAGTTTATCGAAATGTGTAGTTTTATCATAAATGCGTACAGGTTCCCATTTTTGTAGTGGGGATGGGGGTGGGGGAGGGGAGGCTGGCTTTTGCCGGAATTCATAAAAAATGCCTAAATCTGGACAACAATATTTATTCATATTAGCATGGATTACAACTAGTATTGTGAATAAAATGATGAAAATACGTGGTAAAAAGTTTTCAGGTTAGCACAATTGGCCCGAATATCTGTATAATTTTTGCCCGAATTTGAGGTTTTGCTCGTACGCTTATGCGTTTTATGTATAAATTGTAGTTAAAATAAAAAAATAAAAAAATCGAGTCTTAAGAGAGTCATAATAAGTTTAATAATGCTTAAGAATGTTTTCGAGCACGTTAACATAAAACCGGTGAGTTTGTCAGGGACTCCAGTAAAACACCCAACACATCGTTTCGTGAGGAGAGTTCATACGAGGTGTGGCAAAAAAGAAATGAGACTAATCGTTTAGCTTAGGCACTACCCACTATATGATCAAACTGCTTTTATGTTGTTTTATTACGGTCTTTCCTGGTTCCAAGAAGTGCTCAAGTGCTTGTTTCGGGTAAATATTAATTGTGTTACGTTCATTTTGATAAGACGTGTGTCATCGCTCTTGTCAGAAAATGAGTGAAAGAAATTTGGAACAGCGCATTAACATTAAATTTTTAGCTAAATCTAACAAAACTGCGACTGAAGCATACAGTATGTTTTAAAAAAATTATGGTGATCAGACAATGTCTCGTGCTCGGGTATTTCAGTGGCATAAAAGATTTTTGGATGGTCGAGAAGATGTGCACGATGACCAAAAATGAGGTCGACCAAAAACCACCAAAACTGATGAAAACATTTAAAGAGTTCAAAAGCTAGTTCGTAGTGATCGCCGTTTAACAATTAGAATGATGGCTGAAATGCTTAGCATGAACAAGGAATCGATTTGGAAGATTTTAATTGAAGATTTGTCCATCAAAAAGGTGTGTGCAAAGAGGGTGCCAAAACTTTTGACGAATGAACAAAAACAGAAAAGAGTGGACATTTGCACTGATCTTCTTGAGCGAATTGAACAAGAGGCAAACCTTCTAGACAGTGTTATCACAGGGGATGAGTCATGGGTGTTCCAGTATGACCCAGAAACTAAAAGACAAAGCCTCCAGTGGACAGCGATAACATCTCCTCGACCGAAAAAGGCAAGAATGTCCCGTTCCAAAGTGAAGACGATGTTAATTGTGTTTTTTGACATTAAAGGTATTGTGCACCATGAATATCTTCCACCAGGGCAAATGGTCAACCAGCACTTTTACAGAGATGTTCTAGGGCGTTTAAGGAAAAAAGTTCGTCGAAAAAGACCAAATCTGTGGTCCAACAAGTGGATTCTTCATCACGACAATGCTCCTTATTCGGCGCTATCGGTGAAACAGTTTTTGGCACAGAAGCAAATCACAACAATGGAACACCCAACCATGTGAATATTTTCTGTTCCCAAAACTGAAATGTTTCATGAAAGGAATCCATTTTGACAATGTGGAAGCCATAAAGAGACGTACGACAGAACAGTTAAAGAGCATCCCTGAAGAGGATTTCCAAAAATGTTTTGTTGCATGGAAGAAAAGAATGGAAAAGTGCATAACAGCCAATGGAGATTAATTTGAAGGAGATAATCTTTGATTTCTTCAGTTTTTAAATAATAAATGATTTATTGACATAGTCTCGTTTCTTTTTTGCCATACCTCGTACACCAGCAATACAGTATCTGGCAAGAGTGAAAGACGGTTGTGACCAACTCGCCACTATATGAAATACGTGTATAGCCATTATATAAACACGGATTAAACAACTTGAGATAGAACGGACTGGTGTACGTTTTGTGTGAGGGTGCTTCTGGCAAACACAAAACACACACACACACACACACACACACACACACACACACACACTTACAGACACAATTTAACACACACACACACGCGCGCACACACACGCACACGTCCACACTTAGTTACACACACACACACTAACACACACACACCTAATTTCACACACACGCGCGCGCACACACACACACATATATATATATTGCAGGATAAATCGACTTAGCAGTACTTGTATACTAGACTGCTTAAATCACAGGTTATGTCACAGGTATGGTAAGTTGATATACCACCACCCCTACCCCACCCCCACCCCCACCCCCCAAAAAAAAGAGAAAGAAACAGAAGTGATATACCTCCTTATGACAATCATATTACTAGTATCATATTTCACTGTCTGGGTTTTATGAAACGTTTAGGGAAGAATATGAGTGTAGTTCATTGACACATTTGGTGCCGATGTCGAGTCGGCCCCTCTAGACATGCACCTAACGTCTTTGAGAACACGGAATTCTGGTAAATAACATGGACTTGGTTTTATTGAGCTTTTTTCCTTCTGTCCTCCTGAAAAATAGAACAAATTCTAAATTACATAACATCATTATTTCGCCCCCTCCAAATGAAAGAAAAAGAAATGCGAACAAGCTTGTTCCTTTTACTTTAACAGTGTCCTTGTTTGTCTACCAAGTAAAAACTATGTTACTTTCCCCAGGTTCTTGTTACAGTTAAGTTAAGTTTGTTTAACGACACCACTAGAGCACATTGATTTATTAATCATAAGCTACTGGATGTCAAACATTTGGTAATTCTTGATACGAAGTCATAGAGGAAACTCGCTACGTGTTTCCATTAGTAGCAAGGGATCTTTTATATGCACTTTCACACTTTCACTACAGTCATGACAGCACATATCAAAGCCTTTGGCATACCACTGGTTGGGAAGGGAAAAAACCAATCACAATCCGCTAATGGTTAAATATTTTGGTAACCGCAAAAGATAACATCACCATGTTTTGGGGGTTTTTTAATTATTATTTTTATGTATATGCAAACCGAATGGTAAATCGACGGCAACGACTTGAGTGTCGCTTGTCACTGGTGTAATAACCAAACCAAATTAATCTTCGCATGACCTCATTACTAAAAAGGGGCGGGACGTAGCCCAGTGGTACAGCGACCGCTCGATGCGCGGTCGGTCTAGGATCGATCCCCGTCGGTGGGCCCATTGGGCTATTTCTCGTTCCAGTCAATGCACCACGACTGGCATATCAAAGGCCGTGGTATGTACTACCCTGTCTGTGGGATGGTGCATACAGTGGCGGATCCAGGGGGTGGGAGTTTGAACGCCCTTTAAGCTGCCAAACAAATGTGTAATAAGTGTTTTAAAATCGGTGAGATGTCGGACTGCAAGCATGCATAGAAGTTGTACCCTCCACTCCTGAAATATTTGATCGGCGCCTGTAATATATTCAGCTTGGTGGTGGGTAGGATCTAGGGGCGTTGTATACTAAGGTGTAAATTCCATTTGTACGTAATCCGGGACGCAGGTAAGAACCTTTTACTTTCAATGAGAACCACCATACAGTGTTTTAGAGGGGTGTGCAGCTTTAAGAAATACAATGGTAGACTGATTTAATATTCATTTCATTTCAACTTATTTTCGTGTTTAATTCCAATTAAGTTTCAAGCACGCTGTTCTGGGCACACACCTCAGCTATCTGGGCTGTCTGTCCAGAACAGTGGGTTAGTTGTTAATCGTTAGTGGTTAGTGAGATAGAAGAGGGTGTAGTGGCTTACACCTACCCGAGTCGTTAAAACTCGCTCTGGGTTGGAGCCTTATGTCCAATGGCTTAACCACGACGCCATCGAGGCAGGTCTGATTTAATACCTCCATATGATTCGTTTATTTCGTTTCGTTTTGTTTATTTCGTGTGGGTAAATCAATGGAAGGTAATCTGTAACCCTGCTATTATTGAACGATATAGCGTACCTACACGAGATATGCATCCGTAATGCGTAAACTGCATCAATCACTTTCTATGCTAATGTGTTGAGTAGATTTTATTTATGCGTCCTCCGTACGCATGTGCGTATCCGACCACTATGGATTGCTATGTGGATTACGTATACGGATATGGATTACAGACAAAATGATTTGCGTGTGTGTGAAGACTTTCCCATGCTCCTATACCACTAAGACTTCGAGCATGTCCACCCCGGGTTCGGTCTCTGGAGGCCAGGGGCCCAATCCGGGACACAAAATTATTTGCGACTAATTGTTACAAGTCAGGTGTGTTTAGTTATCCCCTTGGGGTGAAAATCAAGAACAAAGAACGGCCTCAAATGCTTGTTATTTGTTCAGTAGATATACATGTATAATTGTTAAAAATCGGGGGTGTTTAGTTATGCCCTTGGGTGGGGTGGGGGATTAAGAACAAACAATCATAGCTGAATTAACAACATAGTAGATGTAGCAAATGCAACAGGTCCCGCGCTCTCACATGCCCGGTTGCTCGAATGTCCTCTAGCCCATATTAGAGACTGATACGGTGACAGATTCAAGGGTGGGGGAGGTTTAAAACCTTGAATTACCAAGTATAACACTAACATCCAAAACTCAGACATGTCAGGGGGCGCGCATTTACGACTTTGTAAGAGAGAGTTCGTAACATAAATGTAATATTATCCTTCGGTAACATTGACAATATCGCAGGCCTTATACATAGATTTTTTTAAAAATTACTTAACCAATTCCTATCTTGTACAGAACTCTGCCGAAGTCAGAGGTTGTGTCCACGACAGGCGTGCTTGGGCCCCTTGGATCCTCTCCAAAATCTGCCCCTATGGCAGGATAGTGTCATGGGCATTTATAGACATTGAGCGAATCCTGACTACATAGGCGGATTTAAGTGATGGGAACAGGGGGACCTGTACCCCACCCCACCCCACCCCCCAAAAAATTATTCAAGCAGTTTTTTTTTTTTTTTTTTTTTTTTTTAAGTTTCCATTTTTCGAAAAAAGGAATGTTTTATTGAACGACGCATACTCAACTCCATTTTACGAGTGTCAAACCTTTATTGAAATGCCTTTTTTAGAAATTGGTCCATGTTCTCTTTTGCCTTTGGCCTTTGTCCCCACTAAAATAATTCCTGGATTCGCCCTTGGACTACACCGGATGTACAAAAATATTCGAAGCAACAAACTGTTGGTTTCAGCGAGAACTACTGTACAATGTTTTATGTTTCCCAGTATGTAGCTTTAAGAAAAGACTGGTAGACTGATATCGCGTACCTGCACCAGTTCCCCGATCAGGTATTCCTCCAGCATGTCGTGTGCTATTGTCGAGTGTCCCTTATCGTCGAAATTCTGCGTGGAGTCGTGACCGGCGTGTTCCAGAATAATATCCTCACCACCGGGATGCTGTAAAACAAATGTAATTATAGTGTGGCAAGGCAACAGAAAATATGTGTGTGTGGGGGGGGGGGGGGGGGGGGGGGGGGGGGAGGCTTGTGTGTGCACCACTAGAGCACATTGATTAATTAATCATCGGCTATTAAACTGTAGTCATCAGAGAAAACCCGCTACATTGTTCCTAATGCAGCAAGGGATCTTTTATATGCTCTCTCTCTCTCTCTCTCTCTCTCTCTCTCTCTCTCTCTCTCTCTCTCTCTCTCTCTCTCTCTCTCTCTCTCTCTCTCTCTCTCTCTCTCTCGATGTCATAACAATGATGTTGAATGATGCCAATTTCAGAACCGCGACTGTCGCAAGCTTCAATAGCAACTATAGTGATGTCACTGTCACGTCAGAAGCGTGCCATAACTGTTTTCAAGGTATTATCGTGACCCATGCATTAAATATAGCGTGCAAAATACGATATTTATATAACCGTTTATTGTAAACCATGTGGGTAATAAATTAATAAATAATAAATAAATATGTACATGTATATACGGAGTTTTTTGTGACATGCCAAGTTAACTGTTTACGGTTATTGATTGTAGCCAAGTATTTCCTTTTAAAACATATCAGACATTCAGCTGATGTCGTGGAAACACATTTCAGTTTACAATGGACGTATTAGCTTTGCGGCTGTCATTGTCTATTTGATGCCCTGAACATTTTTCCTAAGACTTTAATAAACCATAGTTTAATGATAATTGCAAAGATGCAACCAAAGAGCGAAACAGGACCCTCGAGAGGCTCAAACGTAAACCTATCGGGGATAACCTGAATGCATATCACATAATTGCTAATCTAAGGCTAAAGCGCGAAGACAATAATGTTGGTGGTGGTGGTGGTGGTGGTGGGGGGGGGGGGGGGGGGGGGGACGAGGGGGGTAAAGAAAATTATTAATTTGCATAATTCTTTGAAATTTACACGATCGTTGATAAACATTTTTCATCTGGATGATAGAAATGAAATTGGGGGTGTCATTTTGCTGGATCCCCTTTCTTTTCATACATGTGATTTGACTTTCTAAAGTGTCGTAAAAGTCGCTTCCAATCCCTGGGTCTGACAATGAATTATTGCTGCATACCCTCAAGAATCTATCAGAACTTCTTTTGGAACCAGTCTGGTACAGAGATACGGTATGGAATATGATAATGACATATTCATAATCGTCAAGTATGTTATAGATACTAATACACACTTAAAATTGTATATTGTTATAGTGTACTAGCCTATTGGTGAGTACATTTAACGCTTATTAAAATTTTCTCGGGGGGGGGGGGGTACAAAGATCTTAATATAAATTAATTTATGCAGACTTACCCCTTTCAAAAACTTGGTGACGTCATACACACGATCCCAGATGACAATCCAGCAGGAGGATTCGTCCCCATGTTCCTTAACATCTTTCAGAGTGAACAGCTGTAGCGGTTTCTTTGTTGTAACCTCTCCCATATTCCCAAACTCCACCTTCTGAAACGTACAGAGAAATACACTGCATACGTCCAGTGAAACATCCACGTCACAAAAGCCTTTATTTAGTGCTAAAACGAATAACCGGTTATATAATCTGTGACCACAGTTTATAATGACCTATTGTGGTGACCTTTTAAAACCGGCTTCTCTGCTGTAGTGGTTAATCCATCGGTCCTGAGGCGGGTAGGCAGCGGCACCCATCCTGAGTGAGGTAAACGACTCAGAGTGGGTAGCAGGCACAGCGGAAGCAAGTCGACATTGGGAGGGGGCGGGGGCTGACAGATTGAGGGCGCAAAGCAAAGGTTCTAGGGGTAGGGGGTATGCTCCCCCGTACAATTTTGAAAACTAGATGTCTTGAAATGCAATTTTCTGCATTCTACAAGTAAAAGTCATCTCTGCCTTAAGATTAACTATCAATAATATTTTAATTCGGAATTATTGGCGGGGCTAAAGTCCCAAAGCCTCCTCCCCCCCATCTTCATAAATCAAGGCTAATATTCGTTCCTCGTATTCAGCCTTGATACATGTCGTCAAGAAATCGTGCCACAAAATGCTTAAATTTCATTGGATGCGATGAGATCTGATTGCAACGAATCGCAATGCTCCTTATAGATTCCCTTGTTATTGTAAACAAAGATGGCAGCGTCAGCGTCCGGCGGTTAATTTTTGATATTGCTTTCAAGATTGTCACATGTTACCGATGCTGTGATTGGTCAGCGATGTCATCGTGTAAGGGACATAATCGGTGTTACAAATTTTCTTCCAATAGAGGGCGCTAGTAGTGGATATCAATAATCTTGACTACATATATCAAGGCTGAATACGAGGAACGAATATTAGCCTTGATTTATGAAGATGCCTCCCCCCATACTCCTCTGCCCCGCCGTACCTGGGTAGGTTTAAGACCACTACACCAATTTCTCCTTAACTAACTACTAACAACTAACCGCTAGCCCACTGTCCTTGACAGACTGTCCAGATAGGTGAAGTATGTGCCCAGGACATCGTGCTTGAACCTTAATTAGACATAAAAATTAAAATAATTAGAAATGAAATAAAATGACCGTTTAAAGCAGTCATAAACAATTCCAACAAAACGATTTAAGTGTTCTTGTCAATATTTTCAGTTTGGCGTGTTAAAACAAAAGGAAAATGCGTTTATTACACACCAGTGTAAGATATTGCTCATGTCATAACAATCACTCAATATCGAACTACTGTAATATTGGCGTGACGTAGATAGCTTGCTGGCCCAATTCGTAGAAAAATAACGTGTAGTAAGTAGGTATCGACATCTGCTTACTTCTGCGTTGCGGCTTGTTTGTAGTTGATTTGTAATAAATAAAATATTAAACTAGCTTGCCTGTCATACCATTTTTATGAAACTCGAGAACAGTGTTGGTATCTGTTTCCCTTTCGCTCGTCAGATAACAAAACTTCACTCGTTTCATAAAAATGGTATGACAGGCAAACTCGTTTAGGTAGTACTAAACCAAATAACTTCCGGCTGGGTCAAAGTTCGAACTTTTGATAGCGAAGTGAACACCACAAGTCCTGTGATTGGTTATAAATGTGAGTGTGTTGGTTGTAAAAAATAAGTTTCATCTGGTAAAAACAATATGCAATTTTATTTCATCTAGTACCAATGTGTCAAGTAGCCTTGTGCTTGAAACATGTATGGGGTACCTGTAAAAAAAAAGTACTCGAATTTTGTGCGGAACTAGGGTAGTCATAGACGCTACCCGTTATCTCAGAAACGAGCAGCTTGATACGCTGCAGGTAGAAGTTTTAGCCACATATGTTACTATTGTCGTCTATGGGATTTGATTTTGTAGTATACACCCTTCAGTATCTATATATACGTTTAGGACTATATTTTCGTGATTGAGAAAAAGAGAGAGAGAGAGAGAGAGAGAGAGAGAGAGAGAGAGAGAGAGAGAGAGAGAGAGAGAGAGAGAGAGAGAGAGGGAGGGAGAGAGAGATCTGACGACTCACCGCACCATGAGTGGACACTTCCTCAACAAATGGATTATGCACATATTTTTTACTTTCTAGGCATTCTCCTGTAAAATCTCAGTATTGCTGCTTTACAAAGGAACTTACAAAAAGTCAAATCTATTAGCAGGTGGTCGTTATATACAATTAAAATAGATTCATAAAGTAGTATGTGAAATGCCCTCTATAGAGGAGTGGTTGTTAAATAAAGATGTCCATGTAACAGGTTCAGCCGAACATGCAATTCTTGTTCACATGAACATTACTTATATAGTACTGAACATAGTACAAGAGTATTTTTATTCAATGTAATATTGATTTATTATCGAGTTTTCAAACCACTAAGTTGGTGCTAATAATGTAGCACTTTAGAAGATGCTACAGTGGGGATTGAACCTGTGATCCTGCCGAGCAAGGGACACTATATTTGACCTAAGGGTATCGCCCCAAAACGACAAAAGAAGAAAAATCACAAAAACCGCCAATGTAAATTGTGACATTTGTGGTTGATGAGTTGTGACATTTGTGGTTGTGACATTTGTGGTTATCATGTTGTGACATTTGTGGTCGAGACCTTTGTGACATTTGTGGTCGATTTTGCGACATTTGTGGTCGATTACGACATTTGTGGGCGTTACATTGCGACACTTGTGGTCGTTACGACATTTGTGGGCGTTACGACATTTGTGGGCGTTACATTGCGACACTTGTGGTCGTTGCGGCATTTGTGGTCGATTACGACATTTGTGGGCGTTAAATTGCGACACTTGTGGTCGTTACGACATTTGTGGTCGTTGCGACATTTGTGGGCACTACACCCCAATCTAATTAAAATTAGCTCCACTATTACATGTGGATCTAACACCAGCCAGTTGGAGCTCATGTCCACCAATCAAAACCTTACTTGCAGAATCCTGCCAGTGATTTAAAACTAACAACACTGCGTTGTCCCCAATGTCCAAGCAACGGGCAACTCTTTTTACGTGCCCCTATCCACGAAGGTTCAGGCACGCCCACCACGGATTTAGCCTCTGACTTCGCCAGTGACTAACTCCGGAGCAGGGGGGGGGGGGGGTAAGTTTGAGGTGGGCGGAATTTGGAATAAAGCCATTTAGTAGGGTCGACGCGAGCGCGGACCAAATAGCAGACACTTCGTAAACTTGAAGTACACCGAGTGGGAGCCGTGCTCTGATTGGCTGAATTTCGATTCCTCGGTGAAGCCTGTATTTTACCTAAGTCTACAAAGAGTAACTGCATCCAAAACATGTCCGGACTCTAAAATTTAACCAAAAATGGTTAAGACTGCTCAGCCAAAAGGTTTTTAAGGTGATTTTGAGCAATTGAACGGGCGCCAAAATAAAATGCGTTAGCGCTACAAAAAAAATAAAATGCGAATTTAGAACTGCTACGTTTAAAGTCTAACTAAAAAAATAAGGTAAATAAGAATGTCAGAGTCTGCTAGCGACCTGGTGATTGGACGGTAGTGTGGACCCGCGACGGTTTTCAGGACACGATGTAATGTCGGGTTGTCCATCTCCTGTAGTAGCAGACCTTGATTAAACTTCCCGTTCCGGTGGATGGTTACGCACACTGCGTTCTGTCCCTCCCGCATCTTGAGCCGGTGCACCGCGAATACCCCCTCGTTGAGTCCGTCGGGTAGTGGTTGATATGCCTGCTCTTAGGGCGGCTAATCAGGTGGCGTACATCTGAGAGGTTAGTCTTCACCAGCTGCTGGTAACGCTGTTGGAGACGGCCGGCCTGCAGTGACCACCATCCGTCTGGTTCTGTCCTCGGCTGCGGCGGTTTAGAGGGGCGAGTTGGCTTGGGTGGTGTTGAACTCGGGGGAGTGTTCGCCTTCCTCCTCTTCACAACTGGCTCCTTCCGGGCCTGCGCCTCAACGGGTGTCGTCGGTAGAGTCGGCGATACGTCCGGAGGCGCTTGAGTAGGAGTAGGTGTCGGAGGCCGCTTGGACGGGGTGACACAGATAGCTGTGTCAGGCTCGTCCAATTCGTCTTCTTCCAGTGGGACGGTAGCCGAGACAGCCGGGGCCGGAACCTCTTCCATCTGGGTCGTCTTCCTCTGGTGAGCGGTGTTCGGCGGTCTAACAGAAGGAGTCGCCGCCGGCGGTTTAGCCACCGGTTTTGACCCCCCCCCCCCCCCCTGCGCCGCCGCTGGCACACGTCTCCTCTTCCTCCACCTTCCTTTCTTCTGAATCCGGTCTCCGTACACCAAGGTCACGGTTGCCCGTGACCCGGTGTACGAGACCCGGTATTCAATCAGCATTCCATAGGTATTCATCAGTCCCCCCAGGTGGGGGGGCATATCGAGAGAGCAGGGGCTAACGTCTGTCATCATCGAGATAATAGATTGGAATGCAAGAATCGACTGAATAATAATTTAAATATTGACCAATCACACTTCGCCTTTTATAACGTTATTTGGGAGCATACAAATTCTAAAAATATCGGGCGAGTCTATTTTAGTGGCCGCTGTACAGCGAACCATACCAATACGTACGGGGTGGGTTATCAGTCTTCAATTTTACATTAAAAATTATTTATTTATTTATAAAAAAAACCCAACTAAATTAGTCTTCAGTTTTACATTACAAATTATTTATTTTATAAAATAAAACATGTTTTAAGGCATTAGTAATTCACACGAAACATGTCGTATACCCTCAGGATAATTCGGAATGTTTTCAAATTATTTTTAAATCACTGGCAGGATTCTGCAAGTAAGGTTTTGATTGGTGGACATGAGCTCCAACTGGCTGGTGTTAGATCCATATGTAATAGTGGAGCTAATTTTAATTAGATTGACTACACCCGCACTCTAAATGTCATTATTATTTGTTGCGTATTTGAGTTGATCGCAGCTGCGTATAGTTGGGGCACAGACGGTGAACGATGCTGGCAATTATGGAGGTGGTCTAGCCTATATTGAACAGGAAGAGGAGGAGGAATGCACTCAACACATTTTAAATTTAATTATGTTTATTATGGTGTCTGACATATGGATGAGAACCACACAGATGACAAGAAAGAAAAATCTGCTGCCACCACACAATGGGTTACTCTTTGCAATTAATTAATTAATTCATTCATTCATTCATTCATTTTATCATATACTCAGTGGCGGATCGAGGTGGGGGGGGGGCAGGCGCTCGGCTCCCCCCCCCCCAAATTTTGCGACAGTTATAATTTTATTATATATTCATTTTCATTTGTTTACGATCCCCTCCAAACCTCCCCCAAAGTTCCATTGGCATTGCGCCTCATGTCATTGCGCCCCCCCCCCCTCCCCCAATGGATTTTCTGGATCCGCCACTGGTACTTTATTCTTCATTTCATTTTAACTTATTTTCGTGCTTATATCCAGTTATGGTTCAAGCACGCTGTCCTGGGCACATAACTCAGCTCTCTGTGCTTTCTACCCAGGACAGTAATTTAGTAGTTGATAGTGGTTAGTGAGAGAGAAGTCAGTTTAGTGGTCTTACATCTATCCATTGAGTCGTTAAAACTCGCTTTGGGTGGGAGCCGGTACCGGGAATCCAGTACCTACTAGTCGATGCTTACCCACGACACAGGCCGGTAATTATCGATTAGCAGCAAGGGATTATTTATATTCACCATCCTACAGACAGGATAGCACATGCCACGGCATTTGATACACCAGCCGTGATCAATCTAATTAAAATTAGCTCCACAATTACATGTGGATCTAACACCAGCCAGTTGGAGCTCATGTCCACCAATCAAAACCTTACTTGCAGAATCCTGCCAGTGATTTAAAAATAATTTAAAAACATTCCGAATTATCCTGAGGGTATACATGTTACGAATGTCTTAAAACATGTTTTATTTTATAAAATAAATAATTTGTAATGTAAAACTGAAGACTAATTTAGTTGTTTTTTTTGTTGTTTTTTATAAATAAATAATTTTTAATGTAAAATTGAAGACTGATAACCCACCCCGTACGTATTGGTATGGTTCGCTGTACTGCGGCCACTAAAATAGACTCGCCCGATATTTTTAGAATTTGTATGCTTCCAAATAACGTTATAAAAGGCGAAGTGTGATTGGTCAATATTTAAATTATTATTTACAGACTAAATGTTACCTGGACATTGGGGACTACGCAGTGTTGTTAGTTTTAAATCACTGGCAGGATTCTGCAAGTAAGGTTTTGATTGGTGGACATGAGCTCCAACTGGCTGGTGTTAGATCCACATGTAATAGTGGATCTAGTGGATCTAATTTTAATTAGATTGCAGCCGTGATGCACTGGCTGGAACGAGAAACAGCCCAATGCTATTTTCATTTACACTAAGCGAAGCAGTGTTATAAAATTATAATTGGCGTAGTTAACAGCCAAAAATTTCAATCGGTAAATTGAACATTTCAAATAAAATAAAAATGTTTGAAATATATTTGCAAAGCCTTCATGAATCTCTTATGTCTGGCATTCAAAGGGTCGGCAAACTTTGTTACTGAACATGCAAGATAAAAGCAGCACATCAATTACCACTAACCGATGATATAGTGATGCACTATGAAAACGCAACACCAACTTGGAAACTGACATATAAAATACTGAAAATTTAATTACAATGTATCAGACCTATACGAATGAACCAGGCATATCATTTTCTACATTCGTGTATCCATTTTCTACATTCGTGTATATCAGCATATCACAATAGTTGGTTAATTTCACTCTGAGCGTCAAATAAGAAAATCTATATTACTAAATCAGTGTTGCGTTTTTACAGTTCATCAGTATGATATAGGTGTCTTTCCCGAAAAGCCTAATACGTTCTATACCCCCAGTGGGGGAAATAGGTATAACCAGCAGTGTAACAATAACTGTTGGGCATTGGCCAGTTTAATTGTGCGAAAGCAAGTTAGCAGTTTTGATAGGAATTTCAATGTCGATACATT
Organism: Gigantopelta aegis; assembly: GCF_016097555.1. Lineage (NCBI taxonomy): Eukaryota > Metazoa > Mollusca > Gastropoda > Neomphalida > Peltospiridae > Gigantopelta > Gigantopelta aegis. Next base: position 3,505,327 of record NC_054712.1, on the reverse strand, counting down.
TGAAAATACCATTGTTGATGAGTATCAATACACTTATAATTCTTTCGTTGCTAATATTAACATTCGAAGTAGTGGACAGTGCAGGCAAAAGAGGTGTTTCTGCAATGGACGACGATATATATGACACTCTTGTTCAGATTTTGAGGGGAGACTTTAATATCCCCGTTAAAGAAAGAACAAACAAACAGGCGAATGCTTTAAGACAATACTACCGCTATAAAGACTATTAAAGTTATTACGTGGAAGAAAATCGTTTTATATTATTGTTTAAAGGTAAACCAGTTGTCAAGCAGTCGGAAATCTCATCAATCATAAATTCTGAATTTACTCAAAGCAAAGGAAGTGGAATCAGAAGTTTACATCATAAACTTAGAAAAAAGTTTTGTGGCTTAGGGGAAACGGACATACGTCATCATCTGGAAACAAATCGTATAAATCGTATGTTAAAAGTTCGCTTTTCGAACGCAGCACCCCTTCGTTCATTGACATGTAAACGTGTGTATGGTCATCTACAAATCGATTTACTAGACATGACTAAAGACAGTGTGCGGCACAAAGGCAACATATATAAGTATATACTAACAGTAATGGTCATTTTTACGAGATATACATGGCTTCGACCATTATCTGACAAAAGAAGTGCTTCTGTGAAACATGAACTGCAAAATATATTTCAGTGGTTCGGACTGCCAGTTATTGTGCAAGATGACAAAGGTGGTGAATTCCGAGGGGCAGTAAAACGATTTCTAAGAAAAATGGGAATAAAAGATATAGCAAGCAGACCATACCATCCGCAGGCACAAGGAAAGGTAGAAAGATCCCATAGAACACTTCGCAATAAAACTGCGTTCGAGCTGATGTCGATGGGGAGAGGTTTAGGGGTTAACTGGGCAAAACAGTTGTCACAGTATGAAACGATATTAAACGAAACGCCACGTAAATGTCTCAAATGGAAAACACCAGTTCAAATTTTTTTCGGACGGAAACGAATACAAGATCCAAGCAAAAGTAATGTATGTACTGTAAATAAATGGTTACATCATTTAAAAGAATACAGAGCTATAAGGCCTAAAAGGCCACCCTCGAATGCAATGAACAGAATTTTAAATATCGTATGCGAGGAATGCGTACCGCTATTTATGAAGTGGGTGACGCTGTTCTCATAAAATATAAAAATCCTAGGTATAAAATACAACGAAAACAAAGAATTTTGAAAGCTCATGTTGTTAAACGAAATCTAGACACACATATGTACAAACTGAAATTTAAAACATCATCCGGTTCACTTAATACAAGTATAGTTTCAGTAAAAAATATGACAGCGGCTACGGTGCAACTTCAGCGGATCCGAGAAATTGGTAAAAGACTTAAGTCTAGAAAATCTAAGTATCTTATATCCAAATATCACAACGATGCATTGCAAGATATTTCTGAACAGTTTGGTTTATGATAGAAAGGAAACCTGCTACCGCCACATAGGCTACTCTTTACGATTAGCAGCAAGGGATATTTTATACCCACCATCCTACAGACAGGATAGCATATACCACGGCCTTTTTACACCAGTTGTGGAGCACTGGCTGCAACGAGAATATCTCAAAGGGTCCACCAGGTGAGATCGATCCGACGTCTCACCGTACCGTGAGCGGACGCTCTACCTCAGATCTACGTCCCGCTCCTAACTAAATAAGTCCAACGAGGAGGATCGACCTTACATTACTCGAACCGCATTCGGATGCTCTTGCGCTGAAGTCGTCCTACTATTATGACATCACAGTTCGTAGGAAATTGTATACATTCAGTATTTGATTGACAGAGAGAGAGAGAGAGAGAGAGAGAGAGAGAGAGAGAGAGAGAGAGAGAGAGAGAGAGAGAGAGAGAGAGAGAGAGAGAGATGTCATAAGCACATGTTATATTCTTTCCGATTATCACCATACCACGGGCAGGATAGCACATACTACGGCCTTTATTATATCAATTGTGGTGACTGGCTGTAACGAGAAATAGCTCAATGGGTCCACTAGGTGAGATCGATCTGACGACTCACCGCACCATGAGTGGACACTTCCTCAACAAATGGATTATGCACATATTTTTTACTTTCTAGGCATTCTCCTGTAAAATCTCAGTATTGCTGCTTTACAAAGGAACTTACAAAAAGTCAAATCTATTAGCAGGTGGTCGTTATATACAATTAAAATAGATGCATAAAGTAGTATGTGAAATACCCTCTATAGAGGAGTGGTTGTTAAATAAAGATGTCCATGTAACAGGTTCAGCCGAACATGTCAGTCTTGTTCACACGAACATTACTTATATAGTGCTGAACATAGTACAAGAGTATTTTTATTCAAGGTAATATTGATTTATTATCGAGTTTTCAAACCACTAAGTTGGTGCTAATAATGTAGCACTTTAGGAGATGCTACAGTGGGGATTGAACCTGTGATCCTGCCGAGCAAGGGACACTATATTTGACCTAAGGGTATCGCCCCAAAACGAAAAAAGAAGAAAAATCACAAAAACTCCAATATAAATTGTGACATTTGTGGTTATCATGTTGCGACATTTGTGGTCGAGACCTTTGTGACATTTGTGGTCGATTTTGCGACATTTGTGGTCGATTACGACATTTGTGGTCGATTACGACATTTGTGGGCGTTACATTGCGACGTTTGTGGTCGTTACGACATTTGTGGGCACGTCGCAGTAGTAACTGACAGGCTCTGGTTCTCAGACAATAGATTGGTTCTCAGAGAGAAACGAAGGTCAAGTAAAATTGGTGTTCTACAGTTGACTTTCTCACCGCATTATTGAATCACCTCGGGTTGAAGGGAAGGCGTATAGCCCTATTACCAGACTGTGGTAGTGTTACTATTAAGGTTACGTATTAAGCGATCGCAATCAATCTTACGAGCAGACAGACTGCCAGCATGCACGTAGGCCTACTTTTTTCAAGGTACTGTTGTGTAACATCATGCGCGTTAAAATAGCTTTACCTGTACAAATCGTTGTCAACGTTGTTTGTGACTACTGTCGCATTAGAAACCGTTAAAATCCCATTCTTGTATCCACTTCCTTTGCTAAATTAACGAAGATTAGCGTACTGGTATATTACAACAGTACATTCGTTAGTCGTAATGTCAACAAAAACAATCGCATGCCTAATACTATCACGTGTTTAGCTTAAACCAATCAGATTAGAATACCGAGACACACCTCCAACAAACAATTTTCTACTCTCGTAACTGACCTACTCAAGCTAGGCGCGGATCCAGGGTGTGGGGGTGGAGGTGCCCTGATGTGAATTTATAAGTAACCCCCCAAAATTCCGTATTTTAGCTGATGAATACAATGAATGTGTTTGTTTTTAGTTGGCAGATTGAGATGTAATATGTGGGTTCAGGGGTAGCGGGTAGGGAGGAGGTCGAACCCCCCCCCCCACACACACACACACACACACACACAAGTAAAAAAAAATTCAAGACTTTTTGGGGGAGATTCACTCAACCCCAATACTTTACTTGTCAGTCTAGACTCCTGTTCCCCAATCCGCTTAAAATTCCCGCACGTGACGCCTACAGGTTGGCTTGATGTTTTTACACATAAACATGGACAACCTGTTAACATAGTACGTACGTGCGACGTAGGCTAGCTCAGTGGTAAACCGCTCGCTTGATGCGCAGTCGGTCTAGGATCGATCCCTGTCAGTGGGCCCATTGGGCTATTTCTCGTCACAGCCAGTGCACCATGACTGGTATATCAAAAGCCATGGTATGTGCTATTCTGTCTGTGGGATGGTGCATATAAAAGATCCCTTGCTACTAATGGAAAAATGTAGCGGGTTTCCTCTCTATGACTGTGTCAAGATGACCATGTTTGACATCCAATAACCTATGATTAATAAATCAATGTGTTCCAGTGATATCGTTAAACAAAACAAACAATCCTCAGTAGGTTCAGGCATGCCTTCCCTGGTTCCATCCTCTGAATATTGGGGATCGGGCCCATGAGTGGTGGTGCTTCCCTAAAACTTCCTTATTACAACCATAGTTAGTTATTATATCGTGTAGGGCTTAATTACTTTTGAATACGGTACTGTTCATTTTACATTTTATGTTCATTTGAAAAGTTGTACCTCATGCCTCCTTTATAATATAAACGTTGCACCCCATACCTGAATATTGTAAGTGTATTTTTATAAATGTCGCACATCCCCTATCTGAATATTGTAGGTGTCAATTTTAAATGTTGCACCCCTCCGTGGAAAATGTTGCATCCGCCTTGACCTAGATAACGTAAGCTGTCAGGTTATATAGGCTAGTGGACCCCAAGTGCATGTCAAAAGAAATCAATAAATGGAAACTCGAGATGGGTTTAAATCATTAGCACACAATCACACACCCGAGATGGGTTTAAATCATTAGCACACAATCACACACCCGAGATGGGTTTAAATCATTAGCACACAATCACACACCCGAGATGGGTTTAAATCATTAGAGATGGGTTTAAATCATTAGCACACAATCACACACCCGAGATGGGTTTAAATCATTAGCACACAGCCACACACCCGAGATGGGTTTAAATCATTAGCACACAGCCACACACCCGAGATGGGTTTAAATCATTAGCACACAGCCACACACCCGAGATGGGTTTAAATCATTAGAACACAGTACCACACACCCGAGATGGGTTTAAATCATTAGAACACAGTACCACACACCCGAGATGGGTTTAAATCATTAGCAGACAGCCACACACCCAAGATGGGTTTAAATCATTAGCAGACAGCCACACACCCGAGATGGGTTTAAATCATTAGAACACAGTACCACACACCCAAGATGGGTTTAAATCATTAGCAGACAGCCACACACCCAAGATGGGTTTAAATCATTAGCACACAGCCACACACCCGAGATGGGTTTAAATCATTAGAACACAGTACCACACACCCGAGATGGGATTAAATCATTAGAACACAGTACCACACACCCGAGATGGGTTTAAATCATTAGCAGACAGCCACACACCCAAGATGGGTTTAAATCATTAGAACACAGTACCACACACCTGAGATGGGTTTAAATCATTAGCACACAATCACACACCTGAGATGGGTTTAAATCATTAGAACACAGTACCACACACCTGAGATGGGTTTAAATCATTATAACACAGTACCACACACCCGAGATGGGTTTAAATCATTAGAACACAGCCACACACCCGAGATGGGTTTAAATCATTAGAACACAGTACCACACACCTGAGATGGGTTTAAATCATTATAACACAGTACCACACACCCGAGATGGGTTTAAATCATTAGCACACAGCCACACACCCGAGATGGGTTTAAATCATTAGCACACAATCATACACCCAAGGTGGGTTTAAATCATTAGCACGTACACGCCACACACCCGAGATGGGTTTAAATCATTAGCACACAATCACACACTCGAGATGAGTTTAGTTTTTTTAACCTTCAGACCATTCTGAAGAGACATGGATCCAAATGGGGACCCTTGCTAAATACTGTGAAACCCCTGAAAATCAAAAACAGGAATTCCCTCAAAACTGGATGTTTTTAAATATCAGTGACCGTTCCATGTGTGTCCAATTAAAAGGGTTTTCACTGAATATTCTTGTGCCTCTTATTTCTGGCTTTTAAAACAAAATTTCATTGGGTTTCCTTTTTCCATGTATCCTTTTTCCCTTAGCCCCCCTCCCCCCCCCTCCCCTTCAAAAACATTTCCTGGATTTGTCCCTTGATTACCTTTTTAATTCAGTGTAGTTCATAGTGAAGAATGCAACATGTACTTGATGTTGTTCCTCAATAAAAGAAATGTTTTATTTAACGACACACTCAGACATGACGTCAGACATATGGTTAAGGACCACACAGATATTGAGAGAGGAAACCCGCTGTCGCCACTTCATGGGCTACTCTTTTCGATTAACAGCAAGGGATCTTTTATGTGCACCATCCCACAGACAGGGTAGTACATACCACAGCCTTTGATATACCAGTCGTGGTGCACTGGCTGAAACGAGAAATAGCCCAATGGGCCCACTGACGGGGATCGATCCCACACCGACCGCGCATCGAGCAAGCTCTGTACCACTGGGCTACGTCTCTCCCCACCTGTTCCTCAATAATGTTGATACTTAAAAGTAATAAAATTCACATCTTGTTTATTAAATATAGTGAAAACCCTCAAAACTGAACCTGCTGTAAAACAGGGGTAAATTCAGTCAACCGCTTGTCCCTAACGTCTGCTAGATTGGTTTATTTTAATTTTTTAAATTTATTATTCCCATTTTTATTGATATGATATCCACACATAGATTGGTTTATGTCCTTTACCATATGGCCACGTCGGGGACCAATCAAATAGTTGGCGAACGTTAGCGAAACGTTTGCTGGCTGAACTTAGGTCTGGATTCCCTCAAATCCAAACCTTATTGATGGACCCTTATTAAATACCAGTACTGAACATAACCTCTCTAAACCAGATCCTCTTCAAACCAGACTTTTTATTATTGTTCCCGGGGTGTCCTGTTTAAAGGGGTTTTACTGTATATATCATCTACAACCAAAAGCCAGGAATCTGGTTGTTTTTTAACACCCCAGCACACAGTCTCCTTTTACTTTTCAAAAAAATTGTAGAATCAAAAACTGTTTTTAATTTTTTAATATTTTATTCCTTAATTATACATACTGTATATCTACCATTTACTTCTGATTTTCTTTCATTTGTATCAAAATTAACATATAAATAAATGCACTATTAAAACATATGCACAACTAGCATGTATTTAACATATGTGAAATATGTAACTTGACAATATGAAATATAGATAATATTTGTGCATAAACAGACGTCAAAAAGAAAACTTGTTATAAAAATATATCTGGTTTTCTTTCCCTGTTTTCAAAACATCACAACATAATTACATGTATATCATATGTCAAGATTCTCATTTCAAGATCAGATATATATGGAAATAGTAAAACGAAAGTGTATGAAATATATAATAATACCACAATTATATGGTTTTGTTTCTTAAACATGTTTCTTTGTTGACATATATACTCCTGTTTATAATTAACATGCAAACACATGCACAAACACACATATGCACACACACAAACACATGCGCGTGCATACACACACACACTTCTTTCAAAGACTCACTCCCACCCCCTCCAAGTTAATAACTCCCATATATTTATGGAAATAAAACAAGAAGAATCTATTAAAGGTGCATTTTCAAACTTGCAAGTGTCATATTTTGCTATTTGTATATGTATATTTGTAACATATTACTATAAATTAATTACTCCTACATATGGGCTTTGCTTAATTAACTCGAGATTATCAAAACTGTAATATGTTGACACTCGGCTTAAACAGTAGATATCTTAATATTTACATCTCACAAGATAAAATTTAATAAATATATTTAGTGATTGTGCAACTTTGAGACTGCCCCTTTAATACAAAATATAATGAAGACAAAGTAAACCTGAAGTATTCGACAATGATCAAAGAGTGGACAGGAGCTGGATCCTACATGAGTAGGACAACTTTTTACACGTACTAGAAGTTAGTCCGAGTACTCTGTAGTCAGACTTCAGCCAGTGCACCACGATTGCTATATCAAATGCCGTGGTATGTGCTATCCTGTCTGTGGGATGGTGCATATAAAAGATCCCTTGCTGCTAATCGGAAAGAGTAGCCCATGAAGTGGCGACTGCCGGTTTCCTCTCAATATCTGTGTTCTCCTTAACCATATGTCTGACACAATATACCCATAAACAAAATGTGCTGAGTGCGTTGTTAAATAAAACCTTTCCTTTCCTGTAGTCAGACAGTAGGACGGACATCTGGACATGCTCTTGGATTGTCCGTCTTGCTCTCTGATGGCAGGTAAACTAGGGGTGGTTGTGGGGATCTTTTTGGGGGGGGGGTGGGTGGACATGCTCTTGGATTGTCCGTCTTGCTCTCTGATGGCAGGTAAACTAGGGGTGGTTGTGGGGATCTTTTTGGGGGGGGGTGGGTGGACATGCTCTTGGATTGTCCATCTTGCTCTCTGATGGCAGGTAAACTAGGGGTGGTTGTGGGGATCTTTTTGGGGGGGGGGGGGGTGGACATGCTCTTGGATTGTCCGTCTTGCTCTCTGATGGCAGGTAAACTAGGGGTGGTTGTGGGGATCTTTTTGGGGTGGGTGGGTGGACATGCTCTTGGATTGTCCATCTTGCTCTCTGATGGCAGGTAAACTAGGGGTGGTTGTGGGGATCTTTTTGGGTGGGGGGTGGACATGGGATGTCCGTCTTGGACATGCTCTTGGATTGTCCTCTTGGATTGTCCGTCTTGCTCTCTGATGGCAGGTAAACTAGGGGTGGTTGTGGGGATTTTTTTTTGGGGGGGGGGGTGGAAATGCTCTTGGATTGTCCGTTTTGCTCTCTGATGGCAGGTAAACTAGGGGTGGTTGTGGGGATCTTTTTGGGTGGTGGGTGGGTGGACATGCTCTTGGATTGTCCGTCTTGCTCTCTGATGGCAGGTAAACTAGGGGTGGTTGTGGGGATCTTTTTGGGGGGTGGGTGGGTGGACATGAAAGGCTTACATGCAAAAAAAAAGGGAGGTGGGTAGGACAGCAAGTTTGTTTTGTTTAACGACACCACTAGAGCACATTGATTTATTAATCATTGGCTATTAGATGTCAAATATTTGGTAATTTTCACATATAGTCTTAGAGATGAAACCCGCTAAATTTTTCCATTAGTAGCAAGGGATCTTTTATATATGCGCCATCCCACAGACAGGATAGCACATAACACAGCCTTTGAAATATACCAGTTGTGGCTGGAACAAGAAATAGCCCAATGGGCCCACCAACAGGGATTGAGCACATTACCATTGGGCTACGTCTCGCCTCTCTTTGACGACAGATTACGCGGGCTAACTAATAGTATGGAATCGGGAGTTTAAAACACTATGTGTCATTTATGATATCACATGGCAATAACACACATAATGTGTTATTGATTTAAGACATACGATTGATGACAGCCATACCATCTAATGAAATGAGCATGATCAAAATTGATTATTCTATGATATGTACAAGTTAATTACCTAAAACTGATTGTTTACGGTACTGTTGCACCAATTGTAGCACTATATAATGGTATAAGAATATTTCATGTATATAATATTGAGCAGTACGAACATGGCTAATGATTATACTTTAAAAGCTTACAGTGATTATAATAAAGACTTATACATGTGTTTAAGTACATGTACTAGTATATATATAATGATACCACATAACATATACCACAAATGTTTCAGCATACTAGTATACACTGTAAAGATATCATGGACTATGGGGATAAGATCTGGTGATTATGTGGTAACTGAACAAACATACACACCAAGTGGAATGTGCCAGATCTACGACTATCAAGATAAATTGATATAACAGATGGCATTATAATGGTCATAACTACTGAGCACAAATCAAATTTTAAAAAGAAAGATACTTCATGTATTTTAATATATAAATCAGCTGTTTATGCATGGCACTTTAGTAAATCATACAGAGAGACCAGTTGTAATACAAAGGAACTGTGGGTTATGAATGTAAACAATTCTACTTCCAGCACCTATTATATGTTGTATACGGTAGCCCTGATAGAAGTAGTACCGGTAATAGTAACACATGTATGTAACAGTATCAGTGTACACATCAACACGTTTATAAACGGTATTATTAATAACAGTGATTATATAGCCAATAATGGTCCGGTAGAAGTAGCACTAGCATCCCTGTAGTAGTAAAAATAATACACAGTAACATAACAGAACAAAAGTAGAATTGCAGTAGAACTATAACATGACACAAATTGTCAAATGTACAATGTATATATAACAAAATATATTTTTATGATTCTGTTTGCAAAACTCAGTGATGTAATGGTAGGTGTTAGACTTTAAAAGTCGTATGGAACAAAATATTTCTACAAGTTCAGCATATATGGGTGCAAAAAAAGGTGAATTAATTTAAAGGTAAATTGTTTTATTTGATATAATGTGGAATGTGCTTAATTTAAAGGTAAATTGTTTTATTTGATATAATGTGGAATGTGCTTAATTTAAAGGTAAATTGTTTTATTTGATATAATGTGGAATGTGCTTAATTTAAAGGTAAATTGTTTTATTTGATATAATGTGGAATGTTTAATTTCACAATGAAGTTTTGCTGACAACTATTCCATTACATACATTATGTAAAACAAGCATCTTCGTTGAATGTTTTAAGTTTGTAGTGATGTTTTCCTGATAACTGCTTCAATTTATAACCCAGGAATCTTGGCTGAATGTTTTATTTTGGCAATGATGTTTTCTAACCAACTACTGCACTGTATAATACGAGCGTTGTGTGATCAGGAGTAGATTGTGATGACTTCTCTTCCACTTCCTCTCACCATCAGAACTCGCTCCAGGCCTTCTGTGAGGACCTCGAGATATTCCATGTCTAAAAACACTGTTAAGGAAACATGGGTTTTAAAAAAACAAAAAAACAACATACAAATAATAATAATAATAATAATAATAATAATAAAAACATTTACAAACTTTATGTAGTACAAATTTCTGCTGGGAATCAAATTCTTCCAGCTCCATAGCAAAATTAGTTTATAGCTTATTTTAATATTGTGTGAATAAAATCAGACCCCCTGCTGTTTAAAGGCAGCTAACACTCCTCTAAAACTAGTTCAAGGAGAGTAATTGTTATCTCCCTTTAGCATGTTAATTTACATGGTGTCAAAATGTTCGTATCTTAAATGACTCTCCTTGACCTAAGTAATCACTCCCCTTAAAAAATTTTCACATTGAGGGAAAACATTTGAAAAAATAAGCACAACTACAAGATTTTTTAATAATGTTTACAAAACTGTTTGGCAAAAAAAAAAAGAGATGAAATAAAATATATTAGCAGCATGTTGTTAAAAAAGGATACAGTTCTCGTCACCAGCTTTTTGTTTTGGTGGAGCCGGCAGGTTGAGAATAACAAGCTGAGCATCATGGGATTTCTCCACGATGTGTTTGTTCAGGTGAACGGCCGTGTGCATTCTTCGCACATTCTTTGTAGCACTGAAACAAAATGTAACGACAATTTAAAAATCAAAATACACGAAATACACAAAAATTATCAATGTAAAGGTATTTGATATCAAACATAGGATTGTTGTTGTATTAGAGCGGGAATCTTTGACAACCGTTTCGTAGGCACAAATTGCACAGTTTTTATATAGAGTTTTCTTTGGCGATAATAAGAGCATATAACTGTTCGTCTTGCTCTCTTATGGACAGAGCACTTGGGCTAGAGTCTGTACCGATCTACTCACAGCTAGGAGTCTGTACCGATCTACTCACAGCTAGGAGTCTGTACCGATCTACTCACGGCTAGGAGTCTGTACCGATCTACTCACAGCTCGGAGTCTGTACCCATCTACTCACAGCTCAGAGTCTGCACCCATCTACTCACAGCTCAGAGTCTGTACCAATCTACTCACAGCTAGGAGTCTGCACCGATCTACACACAGCTCGGAGTCTGTACCCATCTACACACAGCTTGAAGTCTGTACCCATCTACATGCAGCTCAGAGTCTGTATCCATCTAGTCACAGTCTGTACCCATCTACTCGCATCTCAGAGTCTGTACCCATCTACTCACAGTCTGTACCCATCTACTCACAGCTCGGAGTCTGTACCCATCTAGGCACAGCTCTGAGTCTGTACCCATCTACTCTCAGCTCCGAGTCTGTATCCATCTACTCACAACTGAGTTTGTATCCATCTACTCACAGCTCGGAGTTTGTACCCATCTACTCGCAGCTCGGAGTCTGTAGCCATCTACTGACAGCTCAGAGTCTGTACCCATCTACTCACAGCTCAGAGTCTGTACCCATCTACTCACAGCTCCGAGTCTGTACCCATCTACTCACAGCTCCGAGTCTGTACCCATCTACTAGCAGCTCCGAGTCTGTACCCATCTACTCACAGCTCCGAGTCTGTATCCATCTACTAGCAGCTCCGAGTCTGTACCAATCTACTCACAGCTCCGAGTCTGTACCCATCTACTCACAGCTCAGAGTCTGTACCCATCTACTCACAGCTTCGAGTCTGTACCCATCTACTCACAGCTCCGAGTCTGTACCCATCTACTAGCAGCTCCAAGTCTGTACCCATCTACTTACAGCTCAGAGTCTGTACCCATCTACTGACAGCTCTGAGTCTGTATTCATCTACTAGCAGCTCAGAGTCTGTACCCATCTACTAGCAGCTGAGAGTCTGTACCCATCTACTAGCAGCTGAGAGTGTACCCATCTACTAGCAGCTCATAGTCTGTACCCATCTACTCACAGTTCCGAGTCTGTACCCATCTACTAGCAGCTGAGAGTCTGTACCCATCTACTAGCAGCTGAGAGTCTGTACCCATCTACTAGCAGCTGAGTCTGTACCCATCTACTAGCAGCTGAGAGTCTGTACCCATCTACTCACAGTTCTGAGTCTGTACCCATCTACTAGCAGCTGAGAGTCTGTACCCATCTACTAGCAGCTCAGAGTCTGTACCCATCTACTCACAGCTCCAAGTCTGTACCCATCTACTAGCAGCTCAGAGTCTGTACCCATCTACTAGCAGCTCATAGTCTGTACCCATCTACTAGCAGCTGAGAGTCTGTACCCATCTACTAGCAGCTCAGAGTCTGTACCCATCTACTCACAGCTCCAAGTCTGTACCCATCTACTAGCAGCTCAGAGTCTGTACCCATCTACTAGCAGCTCAGAGTCTGTACCCATCTACTCGCAGCTCCGAGTCTGTACCCATCTACTCACAGCTCTGAGTCTGTACCCATCTACTCACAGCTCCGAGTCTGTACCCATCTACTCGCAGCTCCGAGTCTGTACCCATCTACTCACAGCTTGGTGTCCTGGATCTGTCTGTTGAACGCCCTGCCGTCTTGAGGTGAGAACGTAAACTGAGATTTGTTCACCCCGATTTCCAAGGCAACACTCCCATCAGTCTCATCTTCTTCCTCATCTTCTTCCTCATCAACTGTATCAAATGTCACCTTGTGTGCAGTGTTTTGTTTCGGCTGCCAAATTCAAATATATGTGAAAACTTTTAATAAAATTTAATGTGAAATTTATGGTGCCCAGTTGCATAGGCCGGCTATTAAAAAATGTTACTGGCTTTATTAAATTTAACTAACTCTTGAGTTATTGAACTTGAAACTTATGATAGCCAGCAGGGCCTGTTATTAAAAAACGTTACTGGCTTTATTAAATTTATCTAACTCTTGATTTATTGAACTTGAAACTTATGATAGCCAGCAGGGCCTGTTATTAAAAAACGTTACTGGCTTTATTAAATTTATCTAACTCTTGATTTATTGAACTTGAAACTTATGATAGCCAGCAGGGCCTGTTATTAAAAAACGTTACTGGCTTTATTAAATTTAACTAACTCTTGAGTTATTGAACTTGAAACTTATGATAGCCAGCAGGGCCTGTTATTAAAAAACGTTACTGGCTTTATTAAATTTATCTAACCATTGAATTGTTGCAACAAAAACAGGATCTTACGAGGAAACAAAAAGAACTGATTTATATTGTCACATTATCATTATTATATTTAAAACAAATTCATGTAAAAGCTGTAATTATCCTCGTCACTTCGTGCAAGTTCACAAGTTTTTCAATCTGATATTTCTCGTAAATTATGATATTGTACAAAAAGATAAAGCATATTTTATATTGTTTCTTTTATAATAATAAAAAGGAAATTATTTTGATAGACAATTCTATTTCATCTGTTATGTCATATTAAGTTTAGCACAAAAGAAAATAGGAAATCTATAATTTTAATATGTACGATGGTGGGCTTCAACAGTCTGCAGCAGGGGTGGGGAAAAGCCCTTTTCTCCCGGTCTGGGACCGATTCTCGATCTCTGAGACCGAAATTATTTTTTAAAAACGTGTGTTTGCCGGTCCCACTTTTGTCATTCTTGTCGGTCCGAAGCACCTGTCCATTTCTATTATTGGAACAAATTCTTATCCGTCAAGTGGACAGGCCTGCCCAGACATCGGTATCTCATGCATGATTTAAAATAATAAATAAATAGTGGTCAATATGGCTAGTGGCAAGACTTCTGTGATTTTGAAGTCTGCCTAAGTATATTATATTGTCAGTCACTGAAGTCGGACCTACAGTAGTGTCAATTCACAGCCACTAGGCTAGACATTAATTTTGTCAAAGTTGCTGAGCCGATCAAGAGATTAAACAGACGTTAACAATAACACCATTCTTGGTGAGAGAGCCATCAAGGTATTACACTCCAATTAAAACAAAGGACCCAGAGTTTGCAACTGGTTACAATCAACACCTGTCAACACATGTACGGAGCTTTGTCGGGTCGAGTGTCCCAGTCCGAAGCAAGAGACTTTTGTGCAATACAAACTGCTTGAAATAGCATAAAATATACTGAAATAATCTATAAATGTATTTATTGTTGACTGTTCAATGTAGTCAATCCAATAATTATAAAGGATTTTAAAATTAACAAAAGGTTTCCACTTTTTTGTTAACAAGTGGGAGTAAACAGAACAGCTACATGTACTGGTTATCTCAAGAGCCAGTAGAGGTCAAATTTTGTCCAATCAGTGATGACGTTATTAATCTCTTTGTCTAAACATAAAAGTAAAAGTTTGTTTTATTTAACGACGCCGCTAGAGCACATTGATTTTTAATCTTATCATCGGCTATTGGACGTCAAACATATGGTCATTCTGACACTGTTTTTAGAGAAAACCCGCTGTCGCCACATAGGCTACTCTTTTTTACGACAGGCAGCAAGGGATCTTTTATTTGCGCTTCCCACAGGCAGGATAGCACAAACCATGGCCTTTGTTGAACCAGTTATGGATCACTGGTCGGTGCAAGTGGGTTACACCTACCCATTGAGCCTTGCGGAGCACTCACTCAGGGTTTGGAGTCGGTATCTGGATTAAAAATCCCATGCCTCGACTGGGATCCGAACCCAGTACCTACCAGCCTGTAGACCGATGGCCTGCCACAACGCCACCGAGGCCGGTCTTGTCTAAACATGTGCTAGCTCAGGTTGTCAAACGCTTCAACGATGCGATCTTTTATTAATTTTCAGGACACAGTACTGAATATTCATACTTTTTATACATATATGGGATTTAAATTCATAGCTTTTATTCCTTTTTTATATTATTTATTCCATTATGTAAAATATATACAATTTGTGGGGTGGGTTTTTTTTTACTGATGTGATAAAAAAAAAAGTGTTTTTTTTTGTTCCTTTCTTCCCCCCCCCCCCCCCCCCCCCCCTCCGTTAATGATGACATCAAGCGGGACCGATTGACAATTTTATTTTTCCCCACCCCTGGTCTGCAGTATTGAAGTTTACCTTATACAATCGATCCATAATTTGTTGTGGCTGCAAAGAGAAATAATAATTTTAAAACAATACTGAACAACAAAAGAAATGCAAGTAGATCTTTTACTGGACAATACATCCTACCTGTACTGCTCAAAGAGGACTGCCACTCCCAGACTAGTTTACTAAATCACAGGACAGAGCTTATTGGAATAAATATAGCTGTGATGACATTCACTCATGAATCACTTTCAAAATATTGATGAAAAAAAGTTTGGTTTGTTTAACAACACCAGTAGAGCACATTGTCAAACATAATGTAATTCTGACATATAGTCTTAGAGAGGAAACCTGAAACTCTTTTCCATTAGTAGCAAGGAATCTTTTATATGCACCATCCCACACATACCACAGCTTTTGACCAGATGTGGTGAACTGGTTAGAACGAGAAGAAAATAAATAGATGGTATCAGGTGTTCACAAACGATGAGCCTACCCTGCCCCACAATAAATAGATGGTATCAGGTGTTCACAAACGATGAGCCTACCCTGCCCCACAATAAATAGATGGTATCAGGTGTTCACAAACGATGAGCCTACCCTGCCCCACAATAAATAGATGGTATCAGGTGTTCACAAACGATGAGCCTACCCTGCCCCACAATAAATAGATGGTATCAGGTGTTCACAAACGATGAGCATATCCTGCCCCACAATAAATAGATGGTATCAGGTGTTCACAAACGATGAGCATATCCTGCCCCACAACAATAGGTGCACAGCTAGTGCTTATACAATTCATATACTTCTTATATTATTTCTTACCAATTGTGTAATTGAAAGTTGATTGGTTGGTGCAAACAGATAATAACCGATGATCGGTAATGGAATTACAACCAATTCCCATCACTATCTCCAAGACTCGTTTTCCATTAATGCAATTCCATATGAGATTTATCGTGAGGAAATCTGTTTTTCTATGACTACAATTTTTCAAGTAGATTACTATACAAAATTTGACGATGTCAAAGTGACCTTTTAAACCGAAAGTAAATATTTGCGTTGTGCTGCCACCGTGCTGAAAAACCTGCATGCAAAAACATTTCTCAGCGATCAACTTCTTATTGAGCTCACTGAATGCCCGTGCATGAAATTGCATGTATGGAAAATGTACAATGTAAATGTGCTGTATCAGTAAACCCGCACGTGAAATTGCATGTATGAAAAATGTACAATGTAAATGTGCTGTATCAGTAAACCCGCACGTGAAATTGCATGTATGGAAAATGTACAATGTAAATGTGCTGTATCAGTAAACCCGCACGTGAAATCGCATGTATGGAAAATGTACAATGTAAATGTGCTGTATCAGTAAACCCGCACGTGAAATCGCATTGTATGTAAAATGTACAATGTAAATGTGCTGTATCAGTAAACCCTCACGTGAAATCGCATGTATGGAAAATGTACAATGTAAATGTGCTGTATCAGTAAACCCGCACGTGAAATTGCATGTATGGAAAATGTACAATGTAAATGTGCTGTATCAGTAAACCCTCACGTGAAATCGCATGTATGGAAAATGTACAATGTAAATGTGCTGTATCAGTAAACCCGCACGTGAAATTGCATGTATGGAAAATGTACAATGTAAATGTGCTGTATCAGTAAACCCGCACGTGAAATCGCATTAATGGAAAATGTACAATGTAAATGTGCTGTATCAGTAAACCCGCACGTGAAATCGCATGTATGTAAAATGTACAATGTAAATGTGCTGTATCAGTAAACCCGCACGTGAAATCGCATTAATGGAAAATGTACAATGTAAATGTGCTGTATCAGTAAACCCGCACGTGAAATCGCATTGTATGTAAAATGTACAATGTAAATGTGCTGTATCAGTAAACCCTCACGTGAAATTGCATGTATGTAAAATGTACAATGTAAATGTGCTGTATCAGTAAACCAGCACGTGAAATCGCATGTATGGAAAATGTACAATGTAAATGTGCTGTATCAGTAAACCCGCACGTGAAATCGCATTAATGGAAAATGTACAATGTAAATGTGCTGTATCAGTAAATCCTCACGTGAAATCGCATGTATGAAAAATGTACAATGTAAATGTGCTGTATCAGTAAACCAGCACGTGAAATCGCATGTATGGAAAATGTACAATGTAAATGTGCTGTATCAGTAAACCCGCACGTGAAATCGCATTAATGGAAAATGTACAATGTAAATGTGCTGTATCAGTAAATCCTCACGTGAAATCGCATGTATGAAAAATGTACAATGTAAATGTGCTGTATCAGTAAACCGCACGTGAAATCGCATTAATGGAAAATGTACAATGTAAATGTGCTGTATCAGTAAACCTGCATGTGAAATCGCATTAATGGAAAATGTACAATGTAAATGTGCTGTATCAGTAAACCTGCATGTGTAATCGCATTAATGGAAAATGTACAATGTAAATGTGCTGTATCAGTAAACCTGCATGTGAAATCGCATTAATGGAAAATGTACAATGTAAATGTGCTGTATCAGTAAACCCGCACGTGAAATCGCATTAATGGAAAATGTACAATGTAAATGTGCTGTATCAGTAAACCCGCACGTGAAATCGCATTAATGGAAAATGTACAATGTAAATGCGCTGTATTAGTAAACCTGCATGTGAAACTGCATTAATGGAAAGCTGGCCTAACTAATTATTTTGAGGAATATATTATGTCTACTAGTGAGAACACAGAAATTATGCCCTTCGTAGTCCATTCCTTGACGTGGTGAGGGGGCTTGTATGTCTCAGTGGCCCAGAGAGCTATGCCAGCAGGAGCTGTGCTTCTGTTAGGGATACCCAAGCTGGACTGGTCAATGGATAGAGGCTAGACTGATATGGACTAAGGGTGAGGTAACCCTAACAGAAACTTTGAGTGCTGAAGTCAGAGGTATTGGGCCGCACAGCGCACTCTAATAGACCACAATACCATGCATCAACAGCTATTATGACTACATGGAAATTGCTTCCTACCTCTATCTTGTTTAACTGTAAGTCTCTCAATATCTGCGTTCTCTGTTCCATCATCAGCGTTCTCTCGTAGGTGTACGCAGAAATGTCCGTCCTGTTCTGAAATACAAAAATACAGATGGCAAAAAGATTAAAAGTTGGTTTTGTTTAACAATACAACTAGAGCATATTGATTTATTAATCATCAGTTATTGAATATTAAATATGAAACAATTGTGAAAGACAGTCGTCAGTTAAAATTTTGTTTTGTTTAATGAAACCACTAGAGCACACTGATTCATTAATCATTGGATGTCAAACATTTGGAAATTCTAATTAACACTAAGTCTTCAAAGGAAACCAGCCATAGTGACTGAATTACTGAATGAATGGCTGATTGACTGACTGACTGACTGATTTAATCATTTAGGTTGTATTTAGATTAGCTGCCAGACTAAAAAGTACCATCCAGAACTGACCATTTCAACAACTTCCACATCAGCCTCTATTCGTAGCTGGTACAAGTAGCTTTTCAGATCCTTCTTCATCTCAATTGAGTTATCCTCCAGTTCTCATATGGGTTAAGACAAATATTCACTTCATTTAAAATACAACAATTAACAAAATGTACACTTCATAGATGTATTTTTTAAATGTTAAATGATATGCCCAGATGCATGGCACTTCTTCAAACTCTTAAAAACAATGGCACAGCAATTGGGTTTCTTGGTCTACAAAACAGCCAACTTCACAAAACATTGTGAATTTACGTTTGTTAACTAGCAGTTACACCTGTCATACATTTACAAGTGTTTGTCATCTATTTCACACAGAAAACTACATCACTACAGAAGATGGAGCAAATAAAATATAAAATAAGTGTTACAAGGGATTTTGTAGTCAATAATGTTATTCTGAAATGGTTAAAGATTTTTTCATTGACACCACTAGAGCACTGGCTGAAACAAGAACTAGACTGACCATGCATCAGGCGAGTACTTTACCACTGGGCTATGTCTCCCCCCCCCCCATTGGAAGGCAAACTAATATAGAACTGCCCTGCTCTTCAGTTTATCATATCTTCTGATGCCTATAAACAAATGGATGGATGGATGGAAGGAAGGAAAGATGGATGGAATAAATAAATGAATGTTTAACAAACGTTTAACAACATCCAACATAAACAAATACATTGGCTGTTGGGTATCAACAGAACAGCAGATATAAAACATTTGACTCCTATGAGAGGATACGGGCCACAGTAAATATCCTGAGCTTGCAGTGCTTCCAAGATCTGTCTTGTCGTAGCAGGAATGGAAGTAACATCAGCATTCCTCCATCATGTGTCAAGAGTTAAGGAAAACATTAATAACAAACATTTCTTACACACTCGTTAGTGAGAAAATCATTCAATATGTTTGATAACATATACTAATAACACATATATGTGTGATAATAACTTAAAGGCATATGACTAGTTGCTCCAGGCTAGGGATTTTCGAACCTATCATAGCGCTGTGAAATCATAAAACCATTGTAGGCTATGGCGTCACTACAACACACGTCATAACATAACTTCAATGATTTTATTATTTCATAGCTTCGAAAATATGGGTCATGTGTTGCCAATACCATTCACTGAAGAAAAACACAGTTGAAATCGATTACTCTGTGATATACAAGTTAACGTAAAATTTACTTGTCTGTGTCGCATCAGTTAACTACAAAATACGTAAATCAATTTACTTACAAAATATGTTTCAATTTATTTTAAAGATATATAAAAAATAGAATACTACATTTGTGTCCATTTGATACCATTTAGTTATATTTAGTTACAAACAGAACAAAATAGCAATGGCTGGTTGCATTTTACTTTATAATAAAAAATTTGACAATTGTTTTGAACGTACTACCCCCCCCCCCCCCCCCCACCTCCATCATTACATTTTGTAACACATCTCTAGAGCATTGCATAGTTGTTAAACAGCCCCTAAATTAATAAATGTGTGTACAATCTTATATGTCCATAAAAAGGTTTTGTCTAAAGCCAGATCATAAAACAAAGGATCAAGACATTGAATGCTAAACTAAATAAATGCTGAAGACTCACAAATGCTAGTCTGGCCAAGATATTCATAGAATTAAAGCGGCCTTATTTTTGTCAAATTTCCATTACCTAGTATATAAAATGTTTAAAAGAACATTTCTAAGTTAATTTGCTGCAATTTGTAAGATGTTATCGACTAACAGACTTTTCTTCTGACAAATATTAAGATGACCAGAAACACATTGAATATACAGACACTGATATTCTAAACAAGAAAATATATTTAATATGTAAGTTCAATTGTAGAAATAGTTTATTAGTCGGAAACGTCTTACAATGCGGCAAACTCATGAATGTCCCTTTAATGGTTAACAGTCTTTGAAAATCAACTCTAGATTTCAGAACACATCCTGTGCAAAAATATCAAGTTACGGTAACCATGATATCATGAAATACATATGTACAAGGTTTAATTATTTGTTAGCAGTTTGACAAATTTGGCCACAAAATATTGAGCCAAATTCAGTTTTCAAACAAAATGGTAGCATCGTTTTACAAAAGGCACAGGATTTCTGAATTAACTTTTTAGAGAATTTATGATGAAATAAATGTACCTAATTCAACTTTAATCTGTAGTTAGCGATTTGTTAAACAACGGAATAAACCTTGCATGTACTAAATAAAATATCTAATTAAAGTCTGGTTAAGTTTTTTTTTCAATTCTGTTAAAATCTTTTATATATCTTGTACATGTATTAACAAACATTAAAAACATTTATTTAATAATCCATGAATAACCTGCATACTTATTTCCATCTGGCAAAATTAGTGCCTATAAGAGTGGTTAAAAAAAAAAACACACACACACAAAATCAGAACAAAGGCTTCAGTGATAAATAAAGGATATGTACAATCCACCAGACATCAATAGTTCCGTGAAGTTTCTCGGAGTCTGGAAACTGATTTATGTTCTTTAAGACGAGCAGAGTCTTCTCCCCTGCCTGTGTGTTGCGGACACTGTCTGTTCAAACACAAAGCAATACAGATATTTAAAGCCACGTGATCCATTCTTACAACACATTACTACATACCTATTCAATCTTACTATAGTGATAAAGACATTTTGAAACTGTGTGATAAATTTATTTTGTATCACACATATGTGCGATCTGGACCAGAACTTTTAAATGGGGAATTCCCTTTAAATTTCTACTGCAGTTAGCGCCTTTTAATTGCTGACGTCACATATGATTTACAAATTACCACATCGTATTTGAAACATTACACAAGACTGCCGCTGAGTAAGTTTCTTAACGTTATGTAAATCCTTGAAATAATTTTTTATCACAAATTTAACAAAGTGTTGTTATGGCATTAAATTAAAAACCGTTTTTGTAAAACATAAAAGAAGGTATGTAATAAATGCAGAACTTCACATACGTTGTTTTTGCTTCCGAGACCGTGTATTCTTGCACAAAATAAACTTGTGCAATAAATAGGAAGCGAAAACAATGTATGTGACATTGTGTATATTTACTACATACACATTTAATCTTGCCATAGACACAAGCATTTTGAGAGTACTGCTAAAGCATAAGCTACTCCTAATGTTTATATATAGTTTTCATAGTGAGGTACATACCAGTACCTAGGATCTCCACAAGTACTGGGGCACAGGCCGAGTCTGGCAAGATGAGAGGACATTCACAGGACGTGAGTACCCGTGCCAGGAAGAGCACTCTCATTTAATTATATTTTGTATCTCAGTTTGCCGCCGATTACATTATAGGGCTATGAGACATGGAGGGAAAACAAAATGTGTGGAATGCAATACAATGACATGACTTGGCATCCATGTTCAGCACTGGAATTAAGATGCATAATGCTATTTTACTTTATTCCTTAGTCTCATTATCATCTAGGGTAAGTGTACTCGGGTCCAGGTCGAGTTTGACCCTGGAGTACTCGGGTCCAGTATTTTGGAATCATGGAGGCCCTAACCATAATGCTATTTTACTTTATTCCTTAGTCTCATTATCATCTAGGGTAAGTGTACTCGGGTCCAGGTCGAGTTTGACCCTGGAGTACTTGAGTCCAGTATTTTGGAATCATGGAGGCCCTAACCATAATGCTGGTTTACTTTATTCCTTAGTCTCATTATCATCTAGGGTAAGTGTACTCGGGTCCAGGTCGAGTTTGACCCTGGAGTACTCGGGTCCAGTATTTTGGAATCATGGAGGCCCTAACCATAATGCTATTTTACTTTATTCCTTAGTCTCATTATCATCTAGGGTAAGTGTACTCGGGTCCAGGTCGAGTTTGACCCTGGAGTACTCGGGTCCAGTATTTTGGAATCATGGAGGCCCTAACCATAATGCTATTTTACTTTATTCCTTAGTCTCATTATCATCTAGGGTAAGTGTACTCGGGTCCAGGTCGAGTTTGACCCTGGAGTACTCGGGTCCAGTATTTTGGAATCATGGAGGCCCTAACCATAATGCTATTTTACTTTATTCCTTAGTCTCATTATCATCTAGGGTAAGTGTACTCGGGTCCAGGTCGAGTTTGACCCTGGAGTACTTGAGTCCAGTATTTTGGAATCATGGAGGCCCTAACCATAATGCTGGTTTACTTTATTCCTTAGTCTCATTATCATCTAGGGTAAGTGTACTCGGGTCCAGGTCGAGTTTGACCCTGGAGTACTCGGGTCCAGTATTTTGGAATCATGGAGGCCCTAACCATAATGCTATTTTACTTTATTCCTTAGTCTCATTATCATCTAGGGTAAGTGTACTCGGGTCCAGGTCGAGTTTGACCCTGGAGTACTCGGGTCCAGTATTTTGGAATCATGGAGGCCCTAACCATAATGCTATTTTACTTTATTCCTTAGTCTCATTATCATCTAGGGTAAGTGTACTCGGGTCCAGGTCGAGTTTGACCCTGGAGTACTCGGGTCCAGTATTTTGGAATCATGGAGGCCCTAACCATAATGCTATTTTACTTTATTCCTTAGTCTCATTATCATCTAGGGTAAGTGTACTCGGGTCCAGGTCGAGTTTGACCCTGGAGTACTCGAGTCCAGTATTTTGGAATCATGGAGGCCCTAACCATAATGCTGGTTTACTTTATTCCTTAGTCTCATTATCATCTAGGGTAAGTGTACTCGGGTCCAGGTCGAGTTTGACCCTGGAGTACTCGGGTCCAGTATTTTGGAATCATGGAGGCCCTAACCATAATGCTATTTTACTTTATTCCTTAGTCTCATTATCATCTAGGGTAAGTGTACTCGGGTCCAGGTCGAGTTTGACCCTGGAGTACTTGAGTCCAGTATTTTGGAATCATGGAGGCCCTAACCATAATGCTGGTTTACTTTATTCCTTAGTCTCATTATCATCTAGGGTAAGTGTACTCGGGTCCAGGTCGAGTTTGACCCTGGAGTACTCGGGTCCAGTATTTTGGAATCATGGAGGCCCTAACCATAATGCTATTTTACTTTATTCCTTAGTCTCATTATCATCTAGGGTAAGTGTACTCGGGTCCAGGTCGAGTTTGACCCTGGAGTACTTGAGTCCAGTATTTTGGAATCATGGAGGCCCTAACCATAATGCTGGTTTACTTTATTCCTTAGTCTCATTATCATCTAGGGTAAGTGTACTCGGGTCCAGGTCGAGTTTGACCCTGGAGTACTCGGGTCCAGTATTTTGGAATCATGGAGGCCCTAACCATAATGCTATTTTACTTTATTCCTTAGTCTCATTATCATCTAGGGTAAGTGTACTCGGGTCCAGGTCGAGTTTGACCCTGGAGTACTCGAGTCCAGTATTTTGGAATCATGGAGGCCCTAACCATAATGCTATTTTACTTTATTCCTTAGTCTCATTATCATCTAGGGTAAGTGTACTCGGGTCCAGGTCGAGTTTGACCCTGGAGTACTCGAGTCCAGTATTTTGGAATCATGGAGGCCCTACATGTGCCATGGTGGTTATTGTAACAATCATGGGCCACTCATTGGGATGGGTGGAAAAAAAAAGTCCATTAAGGGTGATTGATCCTGCAGTCCATCACACCTCAGGCAAGCTGTTAAATGTTGTTGTCTTTTAAATTAATCATTATTATTTAACAGTATATTAATTAAAACACTTAAGTCTAGAGTGGTGGTTGTTGTATGTTTTAATGGCAACCATACATTAATACACTGTGTTAATCAAGTGTGTGAAATTACCTATAAAGACTTTGTAATTCCGTGTCTCAGTTTCCTTCCTCCAACCGTACGGCCAGCCAATCACAATCGTGTTATGTTTTAAACCACCTAGTCCAGCATTTTGTATCCTGTAAAACAAAAAAGATAAAAGAGATATTTTTTAAAATACTACATACACTTTTTGCCAAGTAAAGTAAAGAGAATGACTTTGGAGAATATACATATATACTGAACAAAAAAAGAAACTTCCGATTTGTACATATAGTATTTGTTGTGTTAAAGAATTCATTGTGTAATGAAATTATATAGGTAGTATTAGCCTTGAGCTGTATTATCAGGATTCATGAATTTTATTGATTATTTTTGCACTGTTAATCGTCGACAACGTGAAATTCAATTTGCACGTGCATGCATGGTTCGATATGTCACGTGTAGTATTTGGTCAATTTGTTTTACTTCCTCTTACTGACATTATTGTTAAGTGAACGAAAACGCTTCAAAATTTGTAAAAAAATTAAAGTTTTTTACATTGTAGCATTTTTAGTATGCCAAGAATACCCAATAATTTACGCGAACGGGGCGATTGGCATGCTTGATGCTGGCATGTCGACAGAAGATGTTGCAAGGCATGTTGGGAGTTCTAGTCGAGCAATACGAAATCTTCGCGTAAGATTTCGAATGACAGGAAGCACCAACGACTTGCCACGTCGTGGACGTCCGTGTGTTACAACGCGTGGTCAAGACCACTATATCATGAACACGCATTTGCGCAATCGATTCCAAACTGCCACTGCTACTGCTGCTAACACACCTGGGCTTCATAATAACCAAATCAGTGGGCAAACTGTTCGTAATCGTCTGTGGGAGAACGGTTTACATGCACGACATCCTTATGTCAGATGCGTTTTAACGCAACATCATCGTCTAAATCGTCTTAATTGGGCACGTGTCCACATTCGTTGGATACGGCGACGCTGGAATACCGTTCTTTTTTCGGATGAATCCAGATTTTCTTTACAACGTGGTGATGGCAGGGTGCGCGTCTACCGTAGGAGAAATGAACGCTATGCTGACTGTTGTGTTCTTGAACGAGATCGTTTCGGTGGTGGGGGTTGTGTCATGGTCTGGGCAGCCATTGCCCTTGGTTATCATTCACCACTAGTCGTCATTGATGGCAATTTAAATGCTCAACGTTACCGCAATGACATTCTCACTCATCACGTCATTCCTCTGTTCCATAACAACGCAACATCTCGATGTTTCAGCATGATAATACCACCTCTCATACAGCTAGAGACACTGTAAATTTTCTTAGGACAAATAACATTGATTTCCTAAAAGTCCTGATCTCAACCCCATCGAGCATGTCTGGGATAGTCTGGACAGACGATTGAGGCGTCGTCCCAACACACCCGCTAACGTCAACGACCTTCGTCAAGCGCTCATTCAGGAATGGAACAATATTCCACAGGCAGAAATCAACACTTTAGTCAATTCTATGTGCCTGCGATGCATTGCAGTGGTCAATTCAAGAGGTGGTCATACTCGTTATTAAGTGGGTGTTTTTATTTTTAACCCCTACCACACTTGGTCAAACTTTCTCCCAGTTTCTGTTAACCTATGACCATGATTTTTGCACCAAACATGGAACACTCTTTAAACGCATATATAACAATTATTCCCCCGGGTTTTTTTCATCAAGTTATGTTCAAGCAAAGTTAGCGGAAGTTTCTTATTTTGTTCAGTATGTATATATATATAACAACTACTCAAGGGACCAACAGAAAGTGGCCGTTATGGACAGGTGGCCTTTATATAGAGGTCCCAAAATAATCAGTCAAAACCCTAATTTATTTCTCTATAAAATCTTATTATTAACTGTTGTAACAGTTTGAGTTCCTTTGTTAATTCCAATACCCTCAAGAAAAGAAAAACAACATAAAACAATACGGTACGGTACTTGCATTGGGATTACGTCGCGAACCGCAAACAAAACAATTTTGGTAAACAAAGGTCGCGATTTGCCAAAGCATACCGGCTTAACTAAATCCATTAAGGTTTGCCGCTTGGTACAAACTGCTTGTGAACAACAATCATGACCAGTTAACGGTAGGAACTACTCATACACCTTGATTATAAATGCCTTTGATAATACCGCAACAACTTAGATACTGTAATACATTCTGCTTTCGTAGGCTGCAGCCAATGAGAAGTCGCCTTGTTATCGAGTAACGATTGAGCTGAACTAACGAATGCAAATTATACAAGCGCCGGAACCGAACAGCTGTTGACATTTACCAAATTAACAAAAGGATTAAAATAATGCTTAGTATTTGTAAACGTATATTTGTTTACAACGATAACATCATATGATAACATCAAAATAATTTATTATTTGTTGAGTCGAATCAAATCGCCAAACTTTCCGGTCATGTGACACAACAATGGCGGCACTGCAGAAAACAATGGGATTTATCGGGAACTAAATCGCTGTATGATTATATATGGTGGGAAGAATTTGAAAAAAAATGGGGGGGGGGAATATTTTGGCCGCTAATGCAGGTTCAGACCTAATTTTAGCTGAAAAATAGTGGACGCTGGCTGCATTGGACAGGTGGCTGCTCTATAGAGGTCAAATAAAGAAAGAAATGCATTGGGGGGGTTTCTGGGTGGTCATTATGGGCAGGTGGCCATTATATAGAGGTGCCCGTTAGACCAAGTTTGACTGTATATATATATATATGTATGTACACAATTTTTAATAACTGCCAATATTCTCTTTTTTCTTTCTCATGCACATTCATGGTATAACTATTAAAACCACTGATTCCTGTTTTCATCTTTGACAAGTATCCTACAATTTCCTTAAAACAGCATTTGAAACATGACCAGTGCAATCACTGGATCTGTTGTCCACAGTGACCCTATATTGGATGAAATGGATGGATGCCTTTGATGACTGCCCAGAACTATGATGGTCATCAATCCTTGCTTGGAATAGAAATAAATCAATGGATCTGTTAATGGAATCGATCTTATACATGTATAAAGTTTGTGAAAATTTCTGGTGTTTGTTGACTTTAGCATTTTAATAAATTATATTGTGATCAAGGGCCTCTTCAACCAGAAATTAAGCGAGGTTTATAAATTATAAACAGCCTGTTCTACCATCAGTTCATATTTAGGTGGTGGCATCAAAATTGGTCGACATATCTGCTTCCATTTTCATTTATGGGGACTGTCCAACCCCATTTCTGCCCAGGACAGCATGCTTGAACCTTAATTGGATATAGGCATGTCAAATACCTATAAATGTGTGGGAGGGTTTTGGTGGGGGTTTTCTTTCTTTCTTTCTTTCTTTCTTTTTTTCTATTTTTTTCTTGTTTTTTTTTACCTATAAGTATAAGAATTAGTGAATTATAAAATAGACTTTATAGAAAACTTACAAATGGCAGATTCCTTCTGAGACAGTCTCGGAGACACAAACATCAGAGAATCCCTTTACACCATAGTTCTTCATCAGTTTGTCTAGTGACTGAAACAAATATAAAAACTTGCAAAACAATACATAATTTGACATTTAATAGCTGATCTAAATTCAATTGTTTTTAACAGACACCTACAACACATCACCCAATCCCTACCCACACCCACTTGGATCCATGCCTGAATATTGAGTATAATAACTGAACTAAATTCAAATGGAATTAAATGCAACTATTTCATGTCGTACCTCTTTCACTGCTTGTGCATCCTCAAAGTTTTCACAGAAATTTCCCTTCATTACACTCATAACCAGAGTTAGACCTCTCCCTGGAAAAAACAGTATGTTTATATAAACGACTATAAATAATAATATAGGAAACATACCCATTGAAGATGTTTACTTTACAACTGGTTGCCAAATGTATGTAATGATCAAAAGCAAGCAAACCATGAGCTGTAACATAGATTGTCTCCAGTGGGCGTAAGTGTTTTATTCTGTTTCTTACACACCTTTAAAAAGTCATTTTTAATATAGTTTAACGGGGAAAACACTAAACAAAAAGCCTCAGCATTATGTTGAAAGTTTGTTTTGTTTTGTTTTAACGACACCACTAGAGCACATTGATTTATTAATCATCAGCTGTTGGATGTCAAACATATGGTAATTTCTGAAACAGTCATAGAGAGGAAATCTGATACATTTTCCCATCAGTAGCAAGGGATCTTTTATATGCACCATCCGAAAGACAGGATAGTACATACCACGGCCTTTGATATACCAGTCGTGGTGCACTGGCTGGAACAAGATATAGCCCAATGGGCCCACTGATGGGGATTGATTCTAGACTGACTGTGCATTAGGTATGCACTTTACCACTGGGCTACGCTCTGCGTCTAGGTTGAAAGTGTGTAAGTTAATGACGTCATAGATGACTACTTACTAAAATAACATCATTCATTATAATTTTATGGTTACTCAGGACACGGGTCATGACCTTGGAACAGCACATCACAAGTCTCAGAAGTGATGTACCTGTACGGTTGAGTAATAAAAAATATACAGTACTATCAGATATACAAACTTCTCTTTCCCATCCACCCCCACCCTCCCAATCTGTCCTGTTCAAAGCATCTGTCAGATATTGTGCCTGAACTGGTCTGAGAGTGGCAGTCCTCTTGAGCAATGCAGGAACAATGTATTGTCTAGTGAAAGATCTCCATGTGATGAGGCACTAGATACAGATTCATGGAATCCACCTCTATTGTGCCAAATACCCTTTTGACTGCCTTGTGCAGAGATACGGTTTTACATTATGAATAACAGTTTTGTCGTTCAGATTTATGGTAAATGGATAATGGCACATAAATGAGTTCCATAGTTTGACGCCTAATAGCAGATGTATTTTTCATGCTGTGGTGTCGTTAAACACTCACTCACTCATAAATGAGTTAATAACTAAAAAAGGCTGCTTTTATATTTCTCGGTTTGATGTCAGCTGTTCACGACCTCTAGGTACATCCCTGATGCAAGAACATTTATAACATACCAATGCTTTGAATCGACAAAATAACAGAAGTGGGACTGGCAAACACATGTTTTTAAAAAAAATTGGTCTCAAAGATTGTGAATCGGTCCAAGACTGGCAAAAAAGGGTTTTTTCCCACTCCTGACCAGTAGTGGTAATTTTGTTGTTGACACTTATAAAACAAGAAGCAGGATAAGTTTTATAAAAGTTCTATAGTTATATAAGCACACAACATACCTGCTTTCAGCTGACTAGCAAATTTAACCAGTTTCGGGTATTTGGGCTGATGGTTTTCATCCAGTTTCATCAACACCAGGAGCTGTGGTCTGAAACAAGTAACATGTATGATGTACAACATCTTATAATATTTGTAAGCTTAAAATACTGCTATTTTCTGTTTTACTCAGATGTATATACCCTACTCACATGTCATACGTCTAACAGCAGGTTGAGGTTAATGGTCAATATTGCCTTGAAGAAAAACTGGCATTTTTAAAATATAAAAACATGGCAACAGTGGTGTAGACTTACCTCCAGTTCTTTGTGTGTGGCTGTCCCACCTGAAGTCGGAGTAGAGAATGGTAGACTTACTCCAGTTTTTTTTTGTGTGGCTGTCCCCCCCCCCCCCCACCCCCGAAGTCTGAGTAGAGAGTGGTAGATTTACCTCCAGTTCTTTATGTGTGGTGGTCCCTCCTAAAGTCTGAGGAGAGAGTAGAGAGTGGTAGACTTACCTTACCTCCAGTTCTTTGTGTGTGTGGCGGTCCCTCCTGAAGTCTGAGTAGAGAGTAGAGTGGTAGACTTACTGCCAGTTCTTTGTGTGTGGTGGTCCGTCCTGACGTCTAAGTAGAGAGTGATAGACTTACTGCCAGTTCTTTGTGTGTGGCGGTCCCTCCTGAAGTCTGAGTAGAGATTAGATAGTGGTAGACTTACCTCCAGTTCTTTGTGTGTGGCAATCCCTCCTGAAGTCTGAGTAGAGCGGTAGACTTACCTCCAGTTCTTTGTGTGTGGCGGTCCCTCCTGAAGTTTTAGTAGAGAGTAGAGTGGTAGACTTACCTCCAGTTCTTTG
Organism: Gigantopelta aegis; assembly: GCF_016097555.1. Lineage (NCBI taxonomy): Eukaryota > Metazoa > Mollusca > Gastropoda > Neomphalida > Peltospiridae > Gigantopelta > Gigantopelta aegis. The sequence goes on along the minus strand of NC_054712.1, from coordinate 3,474,489 downwards.
TGTGTGGTGGTCCCTCCTGAAGTTTTAGTAGAGAGTAGCGGGCAGCAGACATGGCCAGACCTCTGATCCCATCACCCCACTCCTTCTCAGCACTGGAGAGAGAGACAGACAAAAGAGTGTACTGGATTTCAGTTATAATGGAGAGAGCAAACAGATTCAAATGTTTTGTTTCCAGTTCTTTAATTTACCACTCAAATCACAGAGAGAGAGATAGAGGGAGGCAAGGGAGATAGACAGAGAGAGAGAGAGAGATAGAGATAGACGGGGAATGGAGAGAACGAGAGAGGGGAGGGAGAGAGAGAGAGATAGAGAGAGGAAAGGGAGAGATGGGGAATGGAGAGAAAGAGAGGAAGACAGAGAGAGAGAGAGAGAGAGAGAGAGAGAGAGAGAGAGAGAGAGAGAGAGGGGGGGGGGGAATGGAGAGAAAAAGAGAGAGAGAGGAGGGGAGGAGACACAGAGAGAAGAGACACATGCAGACCAACAGATTCAAATCTTGTTTTCAGTTATTTAAAGAAAAAAGCCCAGACAATGTGACACTGTTTCTTTCCAGTTGTCTACACTTGCACACTAAAACAATTGTGCTGTTTAGTTTTAAAATCCCTTTTTATATAAAAATTAAATATTTTTGTACTTATGATTATCTTTTCATATGTTTTCCTTAATTTTAATCTAATTTTTACATAAAAGCATTAAAGCATGTTAGATTTGTTTTAAAGTCTGAGAAATACATTTAAATATGATTACCCTTTATATTCGATGTACTTGTATATACAGATGGCAAGAGCTATGGCGGCCAATGCGTAGTACCAACTGGATATGAACATCATAGTCACACACAGAGTCAGACCTAACAGAGACAACGTCCAGTGGTAAAACCGGAACCGTGGTCGCCAGCTTGGGGTCTGTAGCAAGGTCTGCAGGGCACACGCCATGTTCACAAATCCATAACACATTAGGAAAAACCTACAAGTATATAATGTGTAAATATAGAATCAGTATTTATAATATACAAGAAAAACCTACAAGTAAATAATATGTGTAAATATAGAATCAGTATTTATAATATACAAGAAAAACCTACAAGTATATAATATGTGTAAATATAGAATCAGTATTTATAATATACAAGAAAAACCTACAAGTAAATAATATGTGTAAATATAGAATCAGTATTTATAATATACAAGAAAAACCTACAAGTAAATAATATGTGTGAAAATAGAATCAGTATTTATAATACACAAGAAAAACCTACAAGTAAATAATATGTGTAAATATAGAAGCAGTATTTATAATACACAAGAAAAACCTACAAGTAAATAATATGTGTAAATATAGAATCAGTATTTATAATACACAAGAAAAACCTACAAGTATATAATACATGTAAATAAAGAATTTATGTTTTTAATATACAAGAAAAACCCTACAAATAAATAACACATGAAAATATAGAATTAGTTTTTATATCATTAAATAAAGAATTTATGTTTTTAATATACAAGAAAAACCCTACAAATAAATAACACATGAAAATATAGAATTAGTTTTTATATCATTGTGTTGTGTTACTCACATTATTATAATAGGGGCTATGTAATCAAGGCTGGCTATCACTGTGTTACTCACATTGTTATAATAGGGGCTATGTAATCAAGGCTGGCTATCATTGTGTTACTCACATTGTTATAATAGGAGCTATGTAATTGAGGCTGGCTATCATTGTGTTGTGTTACTCACATTGTTATAATAGGGGCTATGTAATCCAGGCTGGCTATCATTGTGTTACTCACATTATTATAATAGGGGCTATGTAATCAAGGCTGGCTATCATTGTGTTGTGTTACTCACATTGTTATAATAGGGGCTATGTAATCAAGGCTGGCTATCATTGTGTTACTCACATTGTTATAATAGGAGCTATGTAATCAAGGCTGGCTATCATTGTGTTGTGTTACTCACATTGTTATAATAGGGGCTATGTAATCAAGGCTGGCTATCATTGTGTTACTCACATTGTTATAATAGGAGCTATGTAATCAAGGCTGGCTATCATTGTGTTACTCACATGATTATAATAGGGGCTATGTAATCAAGGCTGGCTATCATTGTGTTACTCACATTATTATAATAGGGGCTATGTAATCCAGGCTGGCTATCATTGTGTTACTCACATTGTTATAATAGGAGCTATGTAATTGAGGCTGGCTATCATTGTGTTGTGTTACTCACATTGTTATAATAGGGGCTATGTAATCCAGGCTGGCTATCACTGTGTTACTCACATTGTTATAATAGGGGCTATGTAATCCAGGCTGGCTATCACTGTGTTACTCACATTATTATAATAGGGGCTATGTAATCAAGGCTGGCTATCATTGTGTTGTGTTACTAACATTGTTATAATAGGGGCTATGTAATCAAGGCTGGCTATCACTGTGTTACTCACATTGTTATAATAGGAGCTATGTAATCAAGGCTGGCTATCACTGTGTTGTGTTACTAACATTGTTATAATAGGGGCTATGTAATCAAGGCTGGCTATCACTGTGTTACTCACATTATTATAATAGGGGTTATGTAATCAAGGCTGGCTATCATTGTGTGACTTACATTGTTATAATAGGGGCTATGTAATCAAGGCTGGCTATCATTGTGTTACTCACATTATTATAATAGGAGCTATGTAATCAAGGCTGGCTATCATTGTGTGACTTACATTGTTATAATAGGGGCTATGTAATCCAGGCTGGCTATCACTGTGTTACTCACATTGTTATAATAGGGGCTATGTAATCAAGGCTGGCTATCATTGTGTTGTGTTACTCACATTGTTATAATAGGGGCTATGTAATCAAGGCTGGCTATCACTGTGTTACTCACATTGTTATAATAGGGGCTATGTAATCAAGGCTGGCTATCATTGTGTTGTGTTACTCACATTGTTATAATAGGGGCTATGTAATCAAGGCTGGCTATCATTGTGTTGTGTTACTCACATTGTTATAATAGGAGCTATGTAATCATGGCTGGCTATCATTGGGTTGTGTTACTCACATTGTTATAATAGGGGCTATGTAATCAAGGCTGGCTATCATTGTGTTGTGTTACTCACACTGTTATAATAGGGGCTATGTAATCCAGGCTGGCTATCACTGTGTTACTCACATTGTTATAATAGGGGCTATGTAATCAAGGCTGGCTATCATTGTGTTGTGTTACTCACATTGTTATAATAGGAGCTATGTAATCAAGGCTGGCTATCATTGTGTTGTGTTACTCACATTGTTATAATAGGAGCTATGTAATCAAGGCTGGTTATCATTGTGTTGTGTTACTCACATTGTTATAATAGGGGCTATGTAATCAAGGCTGGCTATCATTGTGTTACTCACATTGTTATAATAGGGGCTATGTAATCAAGGCTGGCTATCATTGTGTTGTGTTACTCACATTGTTATAATAGGAGCTATGTAATCAAGGCTGGCTATCATTGTGTTACTCACATTGTTATAATAGGGGCTATGTAATCAAGGCTGGCTATCATTGTGTTACTCACATTGTTATAATAAGAGCTATGTAATCATGGCTGGCTATCATTGTGTTGTGTTACTCACATTGTTATAATAGGAGCTATGTAATCAAGGCTGGCTATCATTGTGTTGTGTTACTCACATTGTTATAATAGGAGCTATGTAATCAAGGCTGGCAATCATTGTGTTACTCACATTGTTATAATAGGAGCTATGTAATCAAGGCTGGCTATCATTGGGTTGTGTTACTCACATTGTTATAATAGGAGCTATGTAATCAAGGCTGGCTATCATTGTGTTGTGTTACTCACATTGTTATAATAGGAGCTATGTAATCAAGGCTGGCTATCATTGTGTTGTGTGACTCACATTGTTATAATAGGGGCTATGTAATCAAGGCTGGCTATCATTGTGTTACTCACATTGTTATAATAGGAGCTATGTAATCATGGCTGGCTATCATTGTGTTGTGTTACTCACATTGTTATAATAGGGGCTATGTAATCGAGGCTGGCTATCATTGTGTTACTCACATTGTTATAATAGGAGCTATGTAATCAAGGCTGGCTATCATTGTTTTGTGTTACTCACATTGTTATAATAGGAGCTATGTAATCAAGGCTGGCTATCATTGGGTTGTGTTACTCACATTGTTATAATAGGGGCTATGTAATCAAGGCTGGCTATCATTGTGTTACTCACATTGTTATAATAAGAGCTATGTAATCATGGCTGGCTATCATTGTGTTGTGTTACTCACATTGTTATAATAGGAGGAGCTATGTAATCAAGGCTGGCTATCATTGGGTTGTGTTACTCACATTGTTATAATAGGGGCTATGTAATCCAGGCTGGCTATCATTGTGTTACTCACATTATTATAATAGGAGGAGCTATGTAATCAAGGCTGGCTATCATTGGGTTGTGTTACTCACATTGTTATAATAGGGGCTATGTAATGCAGGCTGGCTATCATTGTGTTACTCACATTGTTATAATAGGAGGAGCTATGTAATCAAGGCTGGCTATCATTGGGTTGTGTTACTCACATTGTTATAATAGGGGCTATGTAATCATGGCTGGCTATCATTGTGTTGTGTTACTCACATTGTTATAATAGGAGGAGCTATGTAATCAAGGCTGGCTATCATTGGTTGTGTTACTCACATTGTGTATGTTACTCACATTGTTATAATAGGAGGAGCTATGTAATCAAGGCTGGCTATCATTGTGTTGTGTTACTCACATTGTTATAATAGGGGCTATGTAATCATGGCTGGCTCTCATTGTGTTATGTTACTCACATTGTGATAATAGGAGCTATGTAATCGAGGCTGGCTATCATTGTGTTGTGTTACTCACATTGTGATAATAGGAGCTATGTAATCGAGGCTGGCTAACAGAATTCCCAGCTCGGATATTGCGGCTGTGAGCAGAAGAGCGCGGAACGGTTCACCGCGCTTCGTCGTCTTCTTAAACACACTGAGGAACGGAATCACATTGTCTTTAGCAATTGCCTGCAGTAACCGGGGCGCACCTGTAACACACAGACACATGAACACTTTTTATAATAGAACAAACATTATTATTAATTTCTTTAATTAACCTCTAGCCTGCAGTAATCAGGGGGAACCTGCAATATACACAAACACTTTTTATAACATAATAAAATTGTTTAAAATTAATTATTAATTTCTTTAACCACTAGTAACTTCTGTTAGCCAGCTTAGCTATCCAATCAATGTGCCCAGGGTATTATGCTTGAACCTTAATTAAAGAATACAAACAGGTTAAAAACAAATTATAATTTCTCTAGTCTGTGACCGTACCAACAAATCTGAGATTTTTAAAATCAAGTTTTCCTTTGATAAAAAAAAAGAATAAATAAATAATTTTAATGTCATGTTTTGACAAATTTCCCAATTAAACCCATTGAAGTGCCCTTTTTAATTTATAATCTAGAATATGCATCACTAAATTACCAAGAAAATATATTTCTCAGCATCTTTATTTCAAATGTTGATTACTTTTGGAACTCAGCTCTTTTGCCTTTGACAAACTCATATTACCATTTTAAATTTATTTTGACTCCTACTTTACAAAATCCTGGATCGCCCTGTCCCCTTCCTTAATACTGATGGAGTATCATGAAAATTTCGGCACATGGTAGCCAGTTGCATCAGGCCATTGTCTTGAGTCTTTGTAGAATTAGAACAACCAAGACCAAATGATATTAAATACAAAGTAAGGTGTAGTCAGGTATTTTTAAATGACTGTTGTCAATAAATAGCAAAGAACTGTAGATTTTATCTAGAAGTATTGCACAATGTCTTTGTGTGACTATATAACTTTTAAGAATAAAAAAGATATTTTTTATAGTTAAAGTTTGTTTTGTTTAACAACACCACTAGAGCAGACTGATTTATTAATCATCAGCTATTGGATGCCAAACATTTTGTAATTTTTCCATTAGTAGCCATGGATCTTTTAATGCACCATCCCATAGCATTTGATATATCAGTCGTCGTAAAGTGGATGTAACTGGAAAAACACCAATGGGACCACCAACGTGGATTCATGCTAGACCAACCGTGCATCAGGCGAGCGCTTTACCACTGGGCTACGTCCCGAAAGTGAAAAAGAAAAGTTTTATCCTTGAAAACATATGTTTGTGCAATAAGAAAATAAACTATTATACCTGTAAGAGACTGGAGTCCAGCTCCGAGCGTGGACAGGAATGAACCAATCATGATGACCCACTCATTTGGCCAGGCCAACTTGCCTATTAACATGTTGCCACCTATACTGATACCATACCTGAAAAACATGATGAAAACACACAAAATTAACAGGATACCAAAATACAATTATTTTTTTTTTAAATCCAAAAGCACAATAAACAATATAATCAAAAGCATTAAAAAAATGCCAGAAACTGGTCGACTGAGGGATGGAGAGGGTAATTTCTCTTATCCTCAGGTATATGGAACAGAGCTATCCCATGAAAGAAAGCCATGTCAGAAATTTCTATCTTACATGGGATATGATGCGCTTGCATTTAACATAACGTCGTTGGTAATATATGATGTTATGTTAATGTGAGGTGGTGATGCGAGGTCATTAGACACACTTTTAAATTAATATTTTGTTATTAAAACCTTCATTTTAAAAGCTATCTTGTAGTGTTACATTTTATTTAACACATGAAACAAACACAGCAAATACGATAGTGTAGTTTATTTATGACAAAATGATCAAATAAAACAGTTACTTGTTCAGCCATCTTTGTCTGTTCGTGTAAAATAATAGTTTATTTACCGAATGAATGAGAGAAAAAGACTCCATCATGAGAGAAAAAGCCTCGTCCCAAGTTGAAATGTTCACCACCTCGGGTGTACTTTTTCTATGCCACATGACCGCATATGATGGAGTCTTATAGTATAACCTTCAGAGTTGGAGGAGAGGAAGTGCCCTCTTCCCCCACTTCCACTTCTAATGCCTATATCACGTGAGTGAAGTGCAAAATAAAAATACTCTCTTGTTTTGTCAGTCTTGGCTCAGCAGCATTTTTTAATAAATAAATTTGAAAAACATATTCATGTTGTCTAGTTATTTCTCTAGGTCCAAACAGGCAGTCTTATCCTATGGTGTCAAACTTCTGATACTAGTCCTGCAATTTACCTCTGAGTTTATTGCATAAATAAAATACTATTTGAAACACTATAAGGGTCATTTTCTATGAGTGCAGACCTGTCAACCCTCCCCAATTCCACGGGAGTCTCCCAATATTTGATCAAACCTCCCGCTTACCTGCGCAGGAGAAAAAATCTCCTGTTAATTTTGCTATTTTGGGTTACATTGTGTCCATTTAAAAAAATCTCCTGCTTTTTCAACACACACCTCCTGCTTTCTCTTTGACTACAGGTTGACAGGTCTGATGAATGTGGTTTTTGGCACATAACAGGTGAGCACGGAATATAAAAAATGGAAACATGAAAAAATAAATTCTGTGGTTATCAATAATATTGCTTCTATATGAATGGTATGTTTTTTGGTAATTGCACCCACACCGTATTAAAAATCATAGATATGAATACTGGCCATAAGACAATATAACATAGTACACAGTGTTAGAAAGTTAGGTTTAAATATTTTCCACACATATAATTATACTTAATACAAACACAAATATAGAATTATTAACATGAAAAATATTTGACACATTATTTATCACCACTCAAACTTACTTGTCCCGTAGCAGAGGGCCCTCAATGCAAGCAGCAAAGAAAAACACTGTTGTTACATCTGGACTGAAATAGGAAATATAATCTTCACTTTGAAAACTAAAATTATGTACATGTACTATTCGATTGTCAAAATTATTTATGTTTTTAATTTATTAAAACAAAGATGCAGACCCTCTACCAAACCTTATTATCATGGTAAACTGAACCAAAATTCCTTAAATTTCTTTATTTTAGTAGAAACAAACCTAGTAGTATGATAAAAAAACCCCACCAAAACATTCTGTGACCCACAGCTGCCACCGAGGTTGGAGATTAAAAGGATACACACAAAGGAGGTTGTGGCTATGGCCAGGATAGTTCCGGTGGGAATCGACTTCTGAGCATCGGCCAAGTCACCTGACCTGTTCGATCCAGCCATGATGCCTGAAATAAAAAATCATTTGTGTCAATTTAACTTAATTTTCAAACACATATCCAGTTAAGGTTCAAGCACACTGTCCTGGGCACACACCTCAATTGTTTGGTCTGTCCAGGACTGTGGGTTAGGCCTGAACACACACCTCAGTTGTTTGGTCTGTCTGTCCAGGACTGTGGGTTAGGGTCTGTCCAGGACTGTGGGTTAGGGTCTGTCTGTCCAGGACTGTGGGTTAGGGTCTGTCCAGGACTGTGGGTTAGGGTCTGTCTGTCCAGGACTGTGGGTTAGGGTCTGTCTGTCCAGGACTGTGGGTTAGGGTCTGTCCAGGACTGTGGGTTAGGGTCTGTCTGTCTAGGACTGTGGATTAGGGTCTGTCCAGGACTGTGGGTTAGGGTTTGTCTGTCTGTCCAGGACTGTGGGTTAGGGTCTGTCTGTCCAGGACTGTTGGTTAGGGTCTGTCTGTCCAGGACTGTGGATTAGGGTCTGTCTGTCTAGGACTGTGGGTTAGGGTCTGTCTGTCTAGGACTGTGGGTTAGGGTATGTCCAGGACTGTGGGTTAGGGTATGTCCAGGACTGTGTGTTAGGGTCTGTCTGTCCAGGACTGTGGGTTAGGGTCTGTCAAGGACTGTGGGTTAGGGTCTGTCCAGGACTGTGGGTTAGGGTCTGTCCAGGACTGTGGGTTAGGGTCTGTCTGTCTGTCCAGGACTGTGGGTTAGGGTCTGTCTGTCTGTCTGTCTGTCCAGGACTGTGGGTTAGGGTCTGTCTGTCCAAGACTGTGGGTTAGGGTCTGTCTGTCTGTCTGTCTGTCCAGGACTGTGGGTTAGGGTCTGTCTGTCCAAGACTGTGGGTTAGGGTCTGTCCAGGACTGTGGGTTATGGTCTGTCCAGGACTGTGGGTTAGGGTCTGTCTGTTTAGGACTGTGGATTAGGGTCTGTCCATGACTGTGGGTTAGGGTCTGTCTGTCTGTCTAGGACTGTGGGTTAGGGTCTGTCCAGGACTGTGGCTTAGGGTCTGTCTGTCCAGAACTGTGCTGTTAAGGTCTGTCCAGGACTTTGGATTAGGGTCTGTCCAGGACTGTGGATTAGGGTCTGTCCAGGACTGTGGGTTAGGGTCTGTCCAGGACTGTGGGTTAGGGTGTCCATGACTGTGGGTTAGGGTATGTCTGTCCAGGACTGTGGGTTAAGGTCTGTCTGTCCAGGACTGTGGGTTAGGGTATGTCTGTCCAGGACTGTATGTAGGGTATGTCTGTCCTGGACTGTGGGTTAGGTTCTGTCTGTCCAGGACTGTGGGTTAGGGTATGTTTGTCCAGGACTGTGGGTTAGGGTCTGTCTGTCCTGGACTGTGGGTAGGGTATGTCTGTCCAGGACTGTGGGTTAGGGTCTGTCTGTCCAGGACTGTGGGTAGGGTATGTCTGTCCAGGACTGTATGTAGGGTATGTCTGTCCTGGACTGTGGGTTAGGTTCTGTCTGTCCAGGACTGTGGGTTAGGGTATGTTTGTCCAGGACTGTGGGTTAGGGTCTGTCTGTCCTGGACTGTGGGTAGGGTATGTCTGTCCAGGACTGTGGTTAGGCTCTGTCTGTTTGTCCAGGACTGTGGGTTAGGGTATGTCTGTCCAGGACTGTGGGTAGGGTATGTCTGTCCTGGACTGTGGGTAGGGTATGTCTGTCCAGGACTGTGGGTTAGGGTCTGTCTGTCTGTCTGTCCAGGACTGTGGGTTAGGGTATGTCTGTCCAGGACTGTGGGTAGGGTATGTCTGTCCAGGACTGTGGGTTAGGGTCTGTCTGTCTGTCTGTCCAGGACTGTGGGTTAGGGTCTGTCTGTCCTGGACTGTGGGTAGGGTATGTCTGTCCAGGACTGTGGGTTAGGGTCTGTCTGTCTGTCCTGGACTGTGGGTAGGGTATGTCTGTCCAGGACTGTGGGTTAGGGTCTGTCTGTCTGTCCAGGACTGTGGGTTAGGGTATGTCTGTCCAGGACTGTGGGTTAGGGTATGTCTGTCCTGGACTGTGGGTAGGGTATGTCTGTCCAGGACTGTGGGTTAGGGTCTGTCTGTCCAGGACTGTGGGTTAGGGTATGTCCATCCTGGACTGTGGGTAGGATATGTCTGTCTAGGACTGTGGGTTAGGGTCTGTCTGTCCTGGACTGTGGGTAGGATATGTCTGTCTAGGACTGTGGGTTAGGGTCTGTCTGTCCAGGACTGTGGGTTAGGGTATGTCCATCCTGGACTGTGGGTAGGATATGTCTGTCTAGGACTGTGGGTTTGGCCAGCTGTCTATTAACATTATTTCACGTACAATCTATCATGTGCGTATCCGAGCGTGGAAATGTGCTTTTCCATTTATGCATTTTAGCAACCCGATTACTATACAAAACTTAATATTGTTAAAGTGAACTTTTAAGGCTCTAGTAAATACTTTGTCTTATGATGCCACTGCTCTGAAAAACTTCCGCATGAAATTTTGCTCATTGATAAACTTTTTTTAAATGAGCCGCACATGGAATTGCATTGATGGAAAAAATACTGTGTACTGTGTTGATAAACACATATGTTGAAAACATATGCGAAATCCCATTAATGGGAAGTGGACCGTAATGGTTAGTTGTTAGTGGTTAGTGAGAGAGGAGTTAGTGCAGTGGCCTTACAGCTTCCCATTGAGCTGTGAAAACTCACTCTGGGTGGGAGCCGGTACTGGAATGTGAACCCAGTACCTATGAGCCTTAAAACTGACGATTTAACCACTATGCCACCAAGTTGAGTCCTGAAATAAAAACATACATCTTTTTACCAACATTTAATTCATAAACAAACAAATTTCCCACATGATGACAATAGAGGGCAGCATTGTTGTGTTTGAGTCTGTGATACTAAGATGTGTCAGTTTGTCATGTGTGACTTCGTTATATTGAGATGTGTGAGTTTGTGATGTGTGACTTCGTTATATTGAGATGTGTGAGTTTGTGATGTGTGACTTCGTTATATTGAGATGTGTGAGTTTGTGATGTGTGACTTCGTTATATTGAGATGTGTGAGTTTGTGATGTGTGACTTTGTTATATTGAGATGTGTGAGTTTGTGTTGTCAAAATGTGTTACTTTGTGATGATGTGATGTGCGAGTTGGAGTTTGTGATACTAAGATGTGTGAATTTGTGATACTAAGATGTGTGAGTTTGTGATGTTCAAATGTGTGAGTTTGTGATACTAAGATGTGTGAATTTGTGATACTAAGATGTGTGAGTTTGTATTACTAAAATGTGTGAGTTTGTGATGTGTGACTTTTTTATATTGAGATGTGTGAGTTTATGATGTTGAAATGTGTGACTTTGTGATGTTTGGATGTGCAAGGATTTTTTTGATGTTTAAAGTGCAAGTTTGGGATATTGAGATGTTCATGTTAGACAAAATAATAAAATAATAAGTAACTGTTTCATTGGCTTTAGATTTCATATGAATAATATTACACACATGTACACATATATAAAGCTTAATCAAATGGTAAGTAAACATGGTAGAAACTGAAACCAAGTAGCTGAAAACTGACCTGTCACTGATGGGAAGTAAACATGGTAGAAACTGAAACCAAGTAGCTGAAAACTGACCTGTGACTGATGGGAAGTAAACATGGTAGAAACTGAAACCCAAGTAGCTGAAAACTGACCTGTTACCGATGGGAAGTAAACATGGTAGAAACTGAAACCAAGTAGCTGAAAACTGACCTGTCACCGATGGGAAGTAAACATGGTAGAAACTGAAACCAAGTAGCTGAAAACTGACCTGTTACTGATGGGAAGTAAACATGGTAGAAACTGAAACCAAAGTAGCTGAAAACTGACCTGTTACTGATGGGAAGTAAACATGGTAGAAACTGAAACCAAGTAGCTGAAAACTGACCTGTTACTGATGGGAAGTAAACATGGTAGAAACTGAAACCCAAGTAGCTGAAAACTGACCTGTGACAGATGGGAAGTAAACATGGTAGAAACTGAAACCAAGTAGCTGAAAACTGACCTGTTACTGATGGGAAGTAAACATGGTAGAAACTGAAACCCAAGTAGCTGAAAACTGACCTGTGACTGATGGGAAGTAAACATGGTAGAAACTGAAACCAAGTAGCTGAAAACTGACCTGTTACTGATGGGAAGTAAACATGGTAGAAACTGAAACCAAAGTAGCTGAAAACTGACCTGTTACTGATGGGAAGTAAACATGGTAGAAACTGAAACCAAGTAGCTGAAAACTGACCTGTTACTGATGGGAAGTAAACATGGTAGAAACTGAAACCAAGTAGCTGAAAACTGACCTGTTACTGATGGGAAGTAAACATGGTAGAAACTGAAACCCAAGTAGCTGAAAACTGACCTGTGACTGATGGGAAGTAAATGGCAAGGAGAATCACAAAGGAGGTTGTGATATCAGCAATGACCTCTCCCCGCGACCTTGAACCTGGGTCTGAGGTTCCAACCACGTTACCCACCTCAGTATAGTGATTCATGAAGTTTTCTGAAAGCAAAAGACAACATCAGAAATAATATCAGCATCAAATCCAGCATCTAATAAAGACTTACATGCTTCATTTTAATATGGTATTTGTAGAAATATTAATTTCTCCTTATTATGTTAACAGAAATCTATAAAGAATTGTATTAAAGTAACATTTTATTACAAATTTTCATATTAAAACAGAAAAAATATAGCCATCAGAAAATGCCAACAAATGGATTGGGGTTGGGGATTTGTGTGTGAGCAGTTATATCAATTAAAATCTTTGGTTAATGAGTGCTAATGACTCACTAATGTAGTATGTTACACCAACGATTAAACATTTCTCATTATTTGACTAAATATAAAACATGTTTGTCCTGTTATGAGTGACCGCTGGGGTATGAAATATGTGTGATACTCACCCATGAAAACTCTGCTGGTGATACTAGGTATTTGTACAATACTCACCCATGAAAACTCTGCTGGTGATACTAGGTATTTGTACATTACTCACCCATGAAAACTCTGCTGGTGATACTAGGTATTTGTACAATACTCACCCATGAAAACTCTGCTGGTGATACTAGGTATTTGTACAATACTCACCCATGAAAACTCTGCTGGTGATACTAGGTATTTGTACAATACTCACCCATGAAAACTCTGCTGGTGATACTAGGTATTTGTACAATACTCACCCATGAAAACTCCGCTGGTGATACTAGGTATTTGTACAATACTCACCCATGAAAACTCCGCTGGTGATACTAGATATTTGTACAATACTCACCCATGAAAACTCCGCTGGTGATGCCCGGTATTTGTACAATACTCACCCATGAAAACTCTGCTGATGATACTAGGTATTTGTACAATACTCGCCCATGAAAACTCCGCTGGTGATGCTCGGTATTTGCATAATATTATAATACTCACCCATAAAAACTCCGTTGGTGATGCCCAGTATTTGCATAATATTATAATACTCACCCATGAAAACTCTGCTGGTGATACCCGGTATTTGCATAATATTATAATACTCACCCATGAAAACTCTGCTGGTGATGCCCAGTATTTGCATAATATTATAATACTCACCCATGAAAACTCTGCTGGTGATGCCAGGTATTTACATAATATTATAATAATATTATAATACTCACCTATGAAAACTCCACTGGCGATGCCAGGTACTTGCATAATATTATAATACTCACCCATGAAAACTCCACTGGTGATGCCCGGAATTCCTTTCATGGTGCGTGCTACATTGTCATCGTTGTTGTAGTAGTCGCACGCATCCCCCGTGAAGTTATTGTCCACACAGTAGTGTTGGTAGATCGGACTCGACTCGTTCTTCACACAGTAGAACGACCCATTCAGCATCACCGAGTCAGAATCCAACAACCGATCTCCCAGTACACAGATCCTGAATAATATTAACAATATACAGAAACATAATAAAATATCTTACAAAATATAGCTGAAAATATTAACGACAAGTGAAAATAAAAACCAGGGCCATGTTTTACAAAGCAATCTTAGCGCTATCGTCAACTTAAGTATGTAGTTATGCACTTAGGGTGATCTTAGTGGTAAGATAGCTTTGTAAAATGGGGTCCACAATTTGTTGTTTTCATAGTAGAAACTAAATAATGTCACAATAAAAAGATGTCATTGGTCGGTTACCCAGGTAATAGAGATCACTCAAGTTAGATCACTGTCCTGTTTCGCTATATTTATCCATATCCAAGTGTACCAAGTCCATAATAATTTGCATAATGAGTAACACAAATAACTTCAAAAGACTGGGTTACTAACTTCAAAAGACTGGGTTACTGAATGCACTATTGTAACAATGGCCAGCTTAAATGTACACATAATTTTTTTTTTTTAAAGGCATTACTGTATTTTATACTGATTTTTAAAATTAAAACCTATTAAATTGTGAATAATCTGTGAAAATTTATTTGTAAATCGTGATTTCATAGAATTACGTCTCATCTATCAGAAACCTATTTGATGTCACTGACAGTTGCATCCAAAGATGTTCATTTGAATGCATGTTACAAAAACCTCAGAACATTAAACATCAAAACATTAATGACAAAAATTCTATTAAAATTTTAATTTAATTTCTTTTTCTTCACATGATTTGTGAAGAACATCCATAAGTGTTGCCATAAACAAATTTCATTGATAGTTATATTTTGTGAGAAGTGGAGCTAAATACAAAATATTAACATTGAGCTGAACACAAAATTAAAATTTTGAGCTGATTGCAAAATTGTAACTTTGAGCTAAATGCAAAATGTTAACTTTGAGGTAAATGCAAAATAATTTTTTTGAGTTAAGTGCAAAATTGTAACCTCAAGCTAAATGCAAAATATTAATGTTGAGCTAAATACAAATATTAACGTTGAGCTGAATGCAAAATTTAAATTTTGAGCTGATTGCAAAATTGTAACCTTGAGCTAAATGCAAAATATTAATGTTGAGCTAAATACAAAATATTAACATTGAGCTGAATGCAAAATTTTAATTTTTAGCCGATTGCAAAATTGTAACCTTGAGCTAATGCAAAATGTTAACTTTGAGCTAAATGCAAAATTTAAATTTTGAGCTAAATGCAAAACTGTAACCTTGAGCTAAATGCAAAATATTAAAGTTGAGCTAAATGCAAAATGTTAACTTTGAGCTAAATGCAAACATTGATGCTACTTGGACCACCACCAATACTTATAGCTCACTTTTTCACTTAACAAAGGTGAGACAAACATGTCCCCCGCTTTGCTCTTCTTTGAACCTTCAGCACAAAGAGACCAACGAAAAAACCAACAAAAAACAAACAGACAAAACAAACTATACGTAAATGTAGACACATAGTTAACTTACTCAACACTAGTGTCCGCATTCGACACAAATATTCCAATATAAATACACAAGATGGAAATGATCACACAGGCCAGAGACAGAGCGGCAAACTTGCTGACAAAGTTCACTCCAACAAACACGATCAGCGCTAACACAATTAGAACACAAGTCCCATACAGCCGATAGTTGTGAAACACATCGTCAAATATCGATATCTCAGGTGATATAAATTTCTGGAAAAAAATAAATAAATTAATTAAAAAATAAATCTGCACACATCCCCTCGTGTGTTTAAAATACAAGTTAATGGAGGCAAATTATGAGACAGGATGTGCAATTTATGCGTCAATGCAAACCCTGACTATTAGTTTCTAATAATAAAGTATTACTAAAAATGGATACAGATTGTGATAAAACATTCAGGAAATGTAGCTAAAGATAAAGTATAATCACTAAAATTCCTAATGTTGGTGATAAAATATAGAATGTCTAATGTTAAAGTATTAACAAAAAAATTTCTACTTATTGTGATAAAATACTCACACCATATCTAAAGATAAAATATTATAACCAAGAACTGTTTGTGATACAATACTCATGACATATCTAGAGATAAAGTTTTACCACCAAGATCTCTATTGTTTGTGATAAAATATTCATAACATATCTAGAGATAAAGTTTTATCACCAAGATCTCTGTAATACAATACTCATAACAAATCTAGAGATAACGTTTTACCACTAAGATCTCTACTGTTTGTGATACAATACTCCTAACATATCTAGAGATAAAGTTTTACCACCAAGATCTCTACAGTTTGTGATACAATACTCCTAACATATCTAGAGATAAAGTTTTACCACCAAGATCTCTACTGTTTGCGATACAATACTCCTAACATATCTAGAGATAAAGTTTTACCACCAAGATCTCTACTGTTTGTGATACAATACTCATAATATATCTAGAGATAAAATTTTACCACTAAGATCTCTACTGTTTGTGATACAATACTCCTAACATATCTAGGGATAAAGTTTTACCACCAAGATCTCTACAGTTTGTGATACAATACTCATAATATATCTAGAGATAAAGTTTTAGCACTAAGATCTCTACTGTTTGCGATACAATACTCCTAACATATCTAGAGATAAAATTTTACCACCAAGATCTCTACTGTTTGCGATACAATACTTCTAACATATCTAGAGATAAAGTTTTACCACCAAGATCTCTACTGTTTGCGATACAATACTCCTAACATATCTAGAGATAAAGTTTTACCACTAAGATCTCTACTGTTTGTGATAGAATACTTAACAAATCTAGAGATAACGTTTTACCACTAAGGTCTTTACTGTTTGTGATACAATACTCCTAACATATCTAGAGATAAAGTTTTACCACCAAGATCTCTACTGTTTGTGATACAATACTCATAACATATCTAGAGATAAAGTTTTACCACCAAGATCTCTACTGTTTGTGATAGAATACTTAACAAATCTAGAGATAACGTTTTACCACTAAGATCTCGACAGCTCCAATGATGTACATGGCCGATGCCACTGATGTTCCCAGATAGAAGAGAACACCGACCGTGCCACCAAACTCGTTTATTATCCTCTATGTATATCTAATAAACTAAGTTTTACCACTAAAATCTCCACAGCTCCAATGATGTACATGGCCGATGCCACTGATGTTCCCAGATAAAAGAGAACACCAACCGCACCACCAAACTCAGGACCCAACGCCCGAGAAATCATGAAGTACGAGCCACCCGCAGGAACCACGCCATTCGTTGCTATGGCGCTCATTGAGATGGATGTCAGCATCGTCTACAAGTACAGATTGCATTATATTATATTGTATATCTAAAAAGCTGTATTGCACACAGATTATATATCACAGGGAAGATAATTAAATTATATATCTAAAAAGCTGTATTGCACACAGATTATATATCACAGGGAAGATAATTAAATTATATATCTAAAAAGCTGTATTGCACACAGATTATATATCACAGGGAAGATAATTAAATTATATATCTAAAAAGCTGTATTGCACACAGATTATATATCACAGGGAAGATAATTAAATTATATATCTAAAAAGCTGTATTGCACACAGATTATATATCACAGGGAAGATAATTAAATTATATATCTAAAAAGCTGTATTGCACACAGATTATATATCACAGGGAAGATAATTATATTATATATCTAAAAAGCTGTATTGCACACAGATTATATATCACAGGGAAGATAATTAAATTATATATCTAAAAAGCTGTATTGCACACAGATTATATATCACAGGGAAGATAATTAAATTATATATCTAAAAAGCTGTATTGCACACAGATTATATATCACAGGGAAGATAATTAAATTATATATCTAAAAAGCTGTATTGCACACAGATTATATATCACAGGGAAGATAATTAAATTATATATCTAAAAAGCTGTATTGCACACAGATTATATATCACAGGGAAGATAATTAAATTATATATCTAAAAAGCTGTATTGCACACAGATTATATATCACAGGGAAGATAATTAAATTATATATCTAAAAACCTGTATTGCACACAGATTATATATCACAGGGAAGATAATTAAATTATATATCTAAAAACCTGTATTGCACACAGATTATATATCACAGGGAAGATAATTAAATTATATATCTAAAAAGCTGTATTGCACACAGATTATATATCACAGGGAAGATAATTAAATTATATATCTAAAAAGCTGTATTGCACACAGATTATATATCACAGGGAAGATAATTAAATTATATATCTAAAAAGCTGTATTGCACACAGATTATATATCACAGGGAAGATAATTAAATTATATATCTAAAAAGCTGTATTGCACACAGATTATATATCACAGGGAAGATAATTAAATTATATATCTAAAAAGCTGTATTGCACACAGATTATATATCACAGGGAAGATAATTAAATTATATATCTAAAAACCTGTATTGCACACAGATTATATATCACAGGGAAGATAATTAAATTAATCAGCTGGAAAATCATTAAAGGAAATAGGAAGGAAATGTTTTATTTAACGACGCACTCAGCACATTTTATTTACAGTTATATGGGGTCAGACATATGGTTAAGGACCACACAAATATTGAGAGAGGAAACCCGTTGTCACCACTTCATGGGCTACTCTTTTCGATTAATTAGCAGAAAATCATTAAAGAAATTATCCATTGCTGCCATCGTAAGATTTTTCCAATTAATAGAGGTTTTTTAACTAGTAAAATTACATAATAAATGCATTTTTTGGTTTAGAATACTAGTGTGTCTGTATATACAATGTGTTTTCAGCTGTATGCTAATGTTTGTAGAAGTCATTATTCATTTTCTGATGTTTTTGTTAAATGATGATAAGAATATTAAGTATTTTACAGATAAGCAGCTGATGAAAACAATAATAAAATATAGACATTATATAAAGTATTTTACTGTTATCAAATATAGATATTATATAAAGTATGTTACTGTTATCAAATATAGACATTATATAAAGTATGTTACTGTTATCAAATATAGATATTATATAAAGTATGTTACTGTTATCAAATATAGATATTATATAAAGTATTTTACGGTTATCAAATACAGATATTATATAAAGTATTTTACGGTTATCAAATATAGATATATAAAGTATTTTACGGTTATCAAATACAGATATTATATAAAGTATTTTACGGTTATCAAATATAGATATTATATAAAGTATTTTACGGTTATCAAATACAGATATTATATAAAGTATTTTACGGTTATCAAATACAGATATATAAAGTATTTTACGGTTATCAAATATAGACATTATATAAAGTATGTTACTGTTATCAAATATAGATATTATATAAAGTATTTTACGGTTATCAAATACAGATATTATATAAAGTATTTTACGGTTATCAAATATAGATATTATATAAAGTATGTTACTGTTATCAAATACAGATATTATATATAAAGTATTTTATTGTTATCAAATACAGATATTATATAAAGTATTTTACTGTAATCAAATACAGATATTATATAAAGTATTTTACGGTTATCAAATATAGACATTATATAAAGTATTTTACGGTTATCAAATATAGATATTATATAAAGTATTTTACTGTAATCAAATACAGATATTATATAAAGTATTTTACGGTTATCAAATATAGACATTATATAAAGTATGTTACGGTTATCAAATACAGATATTATATAAAGTATTTTACGGTTATCAAATACAGATATTATATAAAGTATTTTATGGTTATCAAATACAGATATTATATAAAGTATTTTACTGTTAAACAGCTGATGAAGACGATGAAGAAAGATTCCAGTGCTCCGGCCATCCCGACAATCCACGTCATCCGCACGAAGAGGAGAATGCCGAAAATATTCTGAATACACGGAAGATAGACACCGAGAACTGTGCCCAGGTTGGCTTTCTGAAACACAGGAACACATCAGCATCATGTATGACACAAACAAGGGTAAATCGTCCAGCAGTTTATTGTAAAATAGCAATCTTAACAAGTTATCATCTAAATAAGATTTGTTTTTTCAGATATGGCATCAGAAACAGTTTAGCAAATTCCACCCCCCCTCAAACTTACCCCTCCACCCACCCCCTCCCATCCTGGACTTCGTCACTGGTTAAGTCAGAGATTAAGCCTGTGCGAGGCATGTTTGAAACCTTTGTGATATATGAGCACGTTAAACTAGATACCTTACCGGCATTTTACAAATATGTCTGTTAGTCTACTACCAGAATCATAATTTTAATGTACGGCAGTCTGGGACAATATCGACGATTACTTATATTCACTTTTATCTCAGTTAACTTAATAAACAGATACAAGACACACTAGTGAAATATTCCCTACATAATTTTCATTAGCATATTTCATTTCATCTTATTTTCATGCTTATATTCAATTAAGGTTCAAGCACGCTGTCCTGGGCACACATCTGAGCTATCTGAGCTGTCTGTCCAGGACAGTGGGTTAGTTGTTAGTTGGTTAATGGTTAGTGAGAGACAAGAGGATGTAGTGGCCTAACACCTACCCATTGAGCCCTTAAGAACTCACTCTGGGTTGGAGCCGGTACCGGGCTACAAACCCTGTACCTACCAGCCTGTAGTCTGATGGCTTAACAACTGCACCACCAAGGCCGGTTCATTAGGATACACATACCTATAATTCTAATACATGGTTTTGACTAGTATATATCTAATGCCAGTTGTGTGGAAATTTAATGTCTGTGTTACCTACCAGTAAATGGTTGTACCAGTATACCAAATTATTGAAACCCAATAATTAAAAAATATTGTTTTTCATGGATGTTTTTAACTAGCATTTACATAACTGAAATACTTTTGAAACGAAATTTCCTAAACCATTTTGACTGATGTTTATCTTGCAGCACTGTAAAGTGTGTGTTTCATAAACGTTTTTGATTAGCAAATGAAAAGTGTTCATTTCACGACTAAACCCCAATTATATTCCCCAAAGACAATAGTTTTGCTGATATTTCATGTCAACATTTAATCAAATTGTCTTTATTATAACTGTTAAGGAGTCCAAGTTGCAAAAGAAAACTAAAAAGATTTTTTTTATTAAGATTTCTTTTAATGATTTCACGGTGTATATACAGCCTACAAACTACCGTATGTGCTGTATTTGATGGGATGGTACAATTATATTAGATTGAGATAAACCTGGATACACAAAAGGAACAGAGGCAGGTCCCAGGCGGATTTGGTAACATGAGACAGGAGACAGGTTGACCTTCAAAAAACCATGTCAGATTCACCACATTTTAGAACGCATGAACAGGTATTTGTAATACAAGGAACTGACGTTTCACTATTCAGTTATGTTTTGCAAAAGTGAAATACACTTGGGCTCACTTTAAAGAGCACCTTGGAGTCCATTCAACAGTTGTATTACACTCTAGGCAGTGGGTATTGTCACTTGCTTCAGGAAATGTTAATAAGGACACTGAGGTGTTTGTCATGAGTTATGTAGCACTTTCAAAACAATTTGTTGAATTTATTCATAAAAGTAAAATGTAGTCAGTCAATGTTGTTTTGTTCTTGAACAGATTATGTTTTTGTTTTTTATCTACTTCAAAACATTGCTGACTGTACTACTTTGTGAATACAAAGTTAAATTTTCTTTTGTTTAATGACACCATTAGAGCACATTGATTTATTAATCATCAGCTATTGGATGTCAAACATTTAATCTTAGAAAGGAAACCCACTACATTTTCCCATTAGTAGCAAGGGATCTTTTATATGCACCATCCCACAGACAAGATAGCACACACCACAGCCTTTGATATATCAGTCATGGTGACTCAGTGAATATGTCTATAAGACATGGTTATTTTGATAGTTGAACAGAGAAAGAATGAGAGAGAGAGAGAGAGAGAGAGAGAGAGAGAGAGAGAGAGAGAGAGAGAGAGAGAGAGAGAGAGAGAGAGAGAGAGAGAGAAGAAAAAAAAAAAGACAGACAGACAGACAGGGGAGCCCTACTGCTGCCATATAGGCTACTCAAATACAACAAATAAATTGGAGTGGTCTTGATGGTATCGTGGTTAAGCCATTGGACTTAAGGCTAGTAGGTACTGGGTTCGTATCACAGTCAAGGTTCCCACCCAAAGTGAGTTTAATGACACTATGGGTAGGTGTAAGACCACTGTATCGACTTCTCTCTCACTAACCACTAACCACTAACAAGTAACAAGTAACAAGTAACAAGTAACAAGTAACAAGTAACAAGTAACAAGTAACAACTAACCACTAACAACTAACAACTAACAACTAACAAGTAACAAGTAACCACTAACAACTAACAACTAACAAGTAACCACTAACAAGTAACCACTAACAACTAACAAGTAACCACTAACAACTAACAAGTAACAACTAACCACTAACAACTAACAAGTAACAAGTAACAACTAACAACTAACCACTAACAACTAACAACTAACAAGTAACAAGTAACCACTAACAACTAACCACTAACAACTAACAAGTAACCACTAACAAGTAACCACTAACAACTAACAAGTAACCACTAACAACTAACCACTAACCACTAACAAGTAACAAGTAACAACTAACAACTAACTACTAACCACTAACAACTAACAACTAACCACTAACCACTAACAACTAACCACTAACCACTAACAAGTAACAAGTAACAAGTAACAACTAACAACTAACCACTAACAAGTAACAACTAACCACTAACAAGTAACAACTAACCACTAACAAGTAACAACTAACCACTAACCACTAACAAGTAACAACTAACAAGTAACAACTAACAACTAACAACTAACCACTAACAAGTAACCACTAACCACTAACAAGTAACCACTAACCACTAACAAGTAACCACGAACCACTAACAAGTAACCACTAACCACTAACCACTAACAAGTAACCACTAACAACTAACCACTAACAACTAACCACTAACAACTAACCACTAACCACTAACAACTAACAAGTAACCACTAACAACTAACCACTAACAACTAACCACTAACAACTAACAAGTAACAAGTAACCACTAACCACTAACAATTAACCACTAACAACTAACCACTAACAAGTAACCACTAACCACTAACAACTAACCACTAACAAGTAACAAGTAACCACTAACCACTAACCACTAACAAGTAACAACTAACCACTAACCACTAACAAGTAACAAGTAACCACTAACCACTAACCACTAACCACTAACAAGTAGCCACTAACCACTAACCACTAACAAGTAACAACTAACCACTAACCACTAACCACTAACAAGTAACCACTAACCACTAACCACTAACCACTAACAAGTAACCACTAACCACTAACCACTAACCACTAACAAGTAACAACTAACCACTAACCACTAACAAGTAACAAGTAACCACTAACCACTAACCACTAACCACTAACAAGTAACAACTAACCACTAACCACTAACCACTAACAAGTAACAACTAACCCTCTGTTCTGGACAGAAAGCCCAGACAGCTGAAGAGATGTGTGTCCAGGCCTGTGTTCGAACAGTGAACATTTCGCTAACGTTCGCAACTATTTGACTAGTTCCAGACGTGACTGTTTGGTTTAATGTAAACCATATAAACCACTGTGTCAAACGTTTTTCTGCTCGGTCTGGCTGAATGCAGCCCAGGACAGCATGCTTGAACGTGAACTGGATATGAGTGTAAGCATAAATGAAATACAATGGAGTGGACTAAAAACAATGTCCCCACTTACCTTTAGAGCCTTGCCTTTTGTGAACTCTTTAGGACTGGGGGTGATTCCCGCCTGGTAGTTGGCGATCTGTCGCAGAAGCTGAGATACTTTCCCTGAATCTTGGAGATCATCCTGGAAACAAAACACATGTACAGAAATAGTTACATCTGACACAAACTGAAATATATAAAACACTCACACAGAAATAGCTACATTTAACACAAACTGAAATATATAAAATACACATAGAGAAATAGTTACATCTAACAAAAAATAGTTAAATTTCTGTTACATTTATTACAATTTATTGGTCCAGCCATAGCAACGGGAGTTTGTTCATTTCTCTATGAATGTAAAAATAACGTTCTCAGGGAACGTCATATGTGACGACGTCTCTTTAAATTGGTAGTTTGTTCATTTCTCTATGAATGTAAAAATAACGTTCTCAGGGAACGTCATATGTGACGACGTCTCTTTAAATTGGTAGTTTGTTCATTTCTCTATGAATGTAAAAATAACGTTCTC